>NW_024423343.1:105814025-105840079 GCF_017311325.1 Ursus maritimus | reverse complement strand
ATTCCCCTTATAGAGCAGTTGTTGGAAGGAAATAAGATCATGCATGGGAACTGCTTGGTGCAGGGTAAACACTCCAGTGTTGGTACCATCTTGTGAATATAGACACCCTGAGATGGCATATACTTATTCCAAAGTTGAGCACTTGCCATTGTTCAAAATATTTAACAAATCTTGACATTATCTTCAGTCCTTTGCATGCCTATACGGGTAAGAAACTTTTAAGAAAGAGTAGGTTTGAGGGAAGTTTTTTTTTTAACATTTTATTTATTTATTTGACACAGAGAGAGACAGTGAGAGAGGGAACACAAGCAGGGGCAGAGGGAGAGGGAGCAGCAGGCTTCCTGCTGAGCAAGGAGCCCAACGTAGGGCTCGATCCCAGGACCCTGGGATCATGACCTGAGCCAAAGGCAGACACTTAACAACTGAGCCTCCCAGGTGCCCCATGAGGGAAGATTGATAAGATATTCAAAGGCAGGGGCGCCTGGGTGGCACAGCGGTTAAGCGTCTGCCGTTGGCTCAGGGCGTGATCCCAGCGTTATGGGATCGAGCCCCACATCAGGCTCCTCCGCTATGAGCCTGCTTCTTCCTCTCCCACTCCCCCTGCTTGTGTTCCCTCTCTCGCTGGCTGTCTCTATCTCTGTTGAATAAATAAATAAAATCTTTAAAAAAAAAAAAAGATATTCAAAGGCAAATCTGCTGGTTGACATGGCTGGTGGATTAAGATAATTATCCTTACAGTTAAAAACATTGTGTTTCTTGTAACCCGTGCGAATGGGCCTTCCAGCAGGGTGGGCAGCAGGCCACACAGCCTCCAGAGGCATGACTTGGTTCCTTACCCACTTGCTCCTGTGTGGTTTTCACATTATTACTATTTTTTTAATTGGAAATTGAAACCTGGCCATGGTTAAAAAGGAAATATTTCAAAGGGTAAGAGTGAAAAATCTCCCTGCCACAGAGGCAATCTACAATTTCCAGTCTCTTCTGTGCGTGTATGTGGCTACATATGGTCCCTTTCAGAACAGCAAATGGGGGCCCAGCAGGCACACTGCTCTGTACCTTTTTCTTCCCACTCATGAAGCTTTCCTGAGGGCATGACTTTCAAGGACTACCCTCTACACAGAGGCACCAGCTACTGAAGAAATGCCCAGGGAAGGCCTTTGGGATTCCCCAGATACTTAAATACCGCCATGGCATGTAACTGCCCCTGCTCCTTACTCTGAAATTCCCATTTGTCCACTCTCTTACTTTAAATCCTTTTCTGTTCACTTCTATAGCCAGCACTCACAGTTGGACTTCTTTTGGAGGAAGGGGGAGAGGGGGAGGAAAGGAAGAGAAGAAAGAGAAGAGAATTGGAGCAGGGAGAGAGAGAGAGGAGAGAAAAGGCGGCGGGGGGGGGGGGACGGTCTTCTACTCATGACTCAATTGCCAGCAAAGCATCAGAAACTAGGAGAGAAGCATGAGCAGAACCAACCCTGCTGTCACCTCGATCTTGGATTTCCAGCTTCCACAACTGTGAGACGGTAACTATCTATTGTTACAGCCCCCAGTTAGGGTACTTTGTTAGGGCAGCCCGAGCAGACTAACGCTCTGCTGAAAGACAAGCTGCCAGCACTCAAACCTCCCACGGCAGAAAGGAGGCCTGACATCTAGCAGGAATGCTTGGATCTGCATGCCAACATATCCCTCACTGCCAGTATTTGCTGGTGCCCATCCATGGAGTCCCCATAAGTTTTCCACTTTCCACTGGGGACCTGAGCAATCATAACAAGCGCTAGATAAACTGAAGGCAAGACTTAAAACTAGAAGGTTCAGCCACCCCAAAATTTGCTCCCTGGAATTTCTGGACCAAACGGACAGGTGAACGCTTGCCTGGGGGCTTTTAGTGCTGGCCACTCCCAGGCTCAGCCTAAAGTGTTCGCCACTAGAGCGGCAACGTGGGTAGCATACTGGGTGCTTACCAGAACTGAAGCCATGCTGGAGCAGAGCCAATCACTGACGGACTGAGGTTCTTACTGTGCTCTGGATAATGGAAAAAGCTCTCTGTAGAATTGAAGCTGCAACTTCATTAAGATGGAAATGCTGTCTACGGGATCAAGCCTAACCTGGCCCTGTGGACTGTCACAACTCTGAGGAAGTAGCCACATACCCTGCCACCAGGTGAACTTGCCCAAGTCTCCAGCAGTGTCACATCCCTCGCTCAATGGGGATTAGAGGTAGGATGGCCAGCACTCCCAAAATGAGAAAATCAAAGGTCTCTTTGCCAATGGAGTGAGCACAGGGCTTAAAGAAGCCAAACAGTGGGCAGTCTCAGCCTCAGCCTACAGCCCATATTCAGATATTCCAACTTCTATATGGGGGAGAGACCAAAGCATCCAGTGGGCTGAGCTGAGTGAAATACTTCTAGAAATAGCATATGCCCTTGACAAACATTTTCCAAGGATTTATATTTTTACCAACTCCTGTTTGGGGGTTAATGGGCTAACTATTTGATCAGAACGTAAGCGAAATCTGGGATGAGGACATGACACGAACCAACTCTGTGATTGTCCTTAGCCTGTGTCCACTCATCATCCAGCATTTAGCTAAGCAGACCACCTACCACCACCTGGAGAGAAAAGCAGCCGGGTACTTGGCTCCACTAAAGACACTGACAAGTCTGGATCTGCAACGGACACCTATAGAATTGAACTCATCATCCCAGACTGGGCAGCACAATTTGGACCATACCCAGAAGACGTCAGATTCCTCTAGTGCTGGCTGCAGATGACTCCTGACTTCAAGCCCTACTCTGTTGCTCTGTCCTTTTCTTACATAAGTTCCTGTCCTTGCCAGGGCTGACTCCATGGCCACTGGTGTATCAACACACAGTCCTAGATTACTTATTGGCTGCTGAAAGCAGTGGCATCTACACACTTAACACGTCTTGCTACATGTTTTAAAGATAGCCAGGGACATGCATTAAAGGGGCATGTCCTTTTAATAACAGTTTACAGATTAAACAAATTGAACAAATCAGAATTTTCTAACTTCTGACAGACTCGCTGCAAATGGTCTTTCAAATCCCTGTTTTTACTCTCATAGATTCTAAGGCTTTAAAACGCTTTATCATGGGCTCCAAACTGAGGCATAATATATTTACGTATAACTAAAATTATAAAGCTACATGAGTCCAAGAGATGGATTATTATATTATGAGCCAAAGATAGCCTCTTGTATATTGGCCCCGTGTTATTTAGCTTATTAGCAGCATCCTGGGACCCATTAGCTCAAAAACCTGCTGGTGCCAAACTCAAATTTTACCCATACAAGAGTTTTTAAACATAGCTCAAAAAAGCACATTTTTAGCCATTTGCAGGCTATCTGCTTTGTATTCCCCCAGGAAACTACACTGAACATTTACTAGCCATAGATAAAATAAACCCAGTGGCTATGAAAGACTATCCTTCAGAGCTCCATGTTCCAGAGATTCTCAGTGTTGCTACTGAGTGACATCATCTAAACACAAGTGTGCTCTCTGCTCTTCCTTTTCTCCTTCTGGATGGACAGTTTCATCCTGTAAAGGAAGGACTTCCCCCATCATGCCAACCTGTCCAGGTGTTAGCCAAATAAAGTTCATTGTGTATTACTGCCACCTGGTGGTCATATCTTTTTCTGTGCTCAACCCCCAAATTCCTCCAACTCTGTAGAGCCTGTCTAGATAGTTACCGGTTTTATGGATCTTTTCAAAAATCAGTTTGAGGTTTTATTATTTTTTTCTGTTTTCTATGTAATTGGTTTCTGCTGTAATCTTTATTATTTCCTTCTTTTTCTTTTTTCTTTTTTAAAAGATTTTATTTATTTGATAGAGAGAGACAGAGAGAGAGGGAACACAAGAAGAGGGAGTGGGAGAGGGAGAAGCAGGCTTCCCGCTGAGCATGTAGCCCGATGTGGGGCTCGGTCCCAGTGCCCTGGGATCATGACCTGAGCCGAAGGCAGATGCTTAACTACTGAGCCACCCAGGCGCCCCTATTTCCTTATTTTTTAAATTTGTATTTCAATTGTCCTTCTTTAGTTTCCTAAGGTAGAACAGCAATCATGGATTTGAGATCATTCTTCTTTTCCAGCAGAGGTGTTTAGTGTTACAAATTTCCCTTGAACACTGTTACAACTGCATGCCAGAAATTTTGATATATTGTGTTTTCATTTTCATTCAAGTCAAAATACTTTCTCACTTCCCTCTGAATTTTTTTTTTCTTACTCATGTATTATTTAGAAGTGTGTTATTTAGTTTCCAGTATTTGGGAATTCTCCACATTTTTGTCATTGACTTATAATTTAATGCCATTGTTGTCAGAGAAGATACTTTGTATGGTATGAATATCTTTACAGTTTTGAGTTGTTTTATGGGCATAGGGTAGGATCTATTATGGTAAGCGTTTTGTGTGTACTTGAATACAATGTGTGTTTTGCTGTAGTTGGAGGAGTATTCCACAAATGTCAATTAGGTCAAGTAGGTTGGTAGTGTTCTGGTTTCGTATAGCTACTGATTTTTATTCTACTTGTTCTGTCGAATATTGAGAGGGGTATTGAAATCTCTGACTATAATTATAGATGTGTTTATTTCTCCTTTTTGTTCCATAATTTTTTGCTTCATGTATTTTAAAGCTCTATTATTAGGTTCATTAATGTTTAGGATTATTATGTCCTCTTGACAAATTGGCTTTTCTCTTTATCATTATGAAGTGGTCCTTTTTATCCCTTGTTATATTCTTTGCTTTGAAATCTAGTTTGGTTTGTTATTAATGTAGTCAACTAATTTTATTTTGATAATATTAATGTGGTGTGTATTTTTCCATTCTTTTCCTTTTACCCTGTTTGTTTCTTTGTGTTTAAAGTAGGCCTCTTATAGGCAATTTGAGCCTTACTTTTCATCCAATCTGACAATCTTTGCCCTTTTCATTTGAATATTTAGACCTTCACATTTAATGTGATGATTGATATGACTAGACTTAAATCTACTATATTGCTATTTATTTTCTAGCTATTTATCTCATCTATTCTTTTCCCTCTTCTTGGGGGGGGCACTTGTTTTAGATTGAGTGTAGTTTTATAATTCCACATTATCTCCTCTGTTGATTTATTAGCTATAACTTTTTAAAGGCACTTCTTTAGGATTTAGTGTATAGATCCCTAATTTATATCAGTCTGCTGACACAAATGCACTCTAACAGTGTACCTCTTTTTCTCTTCCCCAACCCTTTGTGCTGTTGTTATACATTTTATTTTTACATGTTCTTAACTCCATGTATTAGTTTGGTAAGACTGCCATAACAAAATACTTCAAACTGAGTGGCTTAAACCACAGAAATTTATCATCTCACAGTTCTGGAAGCTGGAAGTCCAAGGTCAAAGTGTGGACAGGCCCACACACCCTCTGAAGGTGCTAGGGAAGGATCTGGTCCAGGACTCTCTCCCAGTTTATGGTCGTTCCTTTGCTGTGGCAGCGTAACTCAGTCTTCACACGTCATTCTCCCTGTGTGCCTGTCTTTGTTTAAATTTCCCCTTTTTATAAGGATGCCAGTTATATTGGATTAGAGACCTACCCTACTCCATCCAGTTAAGACCTCATCCTAACTTAACTAATTATATCACCAATGATCCTGTTTCCAGATAAGGTTACATCTGTAGGTACTGGGGGTTAGTACTTCAACATATGAATTTTGAGGAACATAATTCTCAACCCATAACAGCACACAATATATCATTATTACTGCTTTTTATGATTACAATTATTATATATTACTGCTTTAAACAACTCATTATTTTTTAAAGAAACTTAAAAATAAGAAATAAAATATTTTATACTTACAAGTATCAGCACTTCACTTTTTTAATTGCCAGATACTCTATTAAATAGCTATATTACATTTTATTTTTTCAAGAGTGTATGGATATTTGGGTTGTTTCTGCTTTTGAGCTATTATGAATAAAGTTATTATGAACATTTGTGTACAAGTTCTTATATGGACCTGTATTTTTCTGTCTCTTGGATAGATACATAGGAGAAGAATTGCTGGCTCATATAATTTAACTATTGAGGAACTGCCAGACTGTTTTCTACAGTGGCTGTACAATTTCTCATTCCCACCAACAATGTATGAGGACTCCAATTTTTCCATATCCTTGTCAACAGTTGTTATTATCTTTTTAATGCTTTTGATTTGCATTTTCCCGATAGCTAACAATATTTGACACTCATTGACCATTTGTATAACTTTTTTGGAAAAATGTCTATTCAGATAATTTGCACATTTTTAATTGGGTTATTGGTCTTTCTATGGAATTATAATAGTTCTTTATATACTCTAGATATCAGTCACTTATCAGATATATGATTTGCAAAAATCTTCTCCCATTCTATGTGTTATCATTTCACTTTGAAGCATAAAAGTTTTTAATTTTGGACGGGAGAGTTAAGATGGCGGAGGAGTAGGGGACCCATTTTTCAGCCGGTCCCCTGAGTTGAGTTGGATGGTTACCAGACCAGCCTGAACATCGACGGAATCAGCCTGAGACGCAGGAAGATACATCTGGGTCTCTACAAATGAACATCCCCAGCGCTGAGTATTGAGGTATGAAGCAGGGAGCCGTGAAACCACGCACAGATATCGGAAGATAAATGGAAGGGGGAGGGAGCCGCTGCATTAGGGCACCGGGAAGCGGTAGCCACCTGCACTGGGGAGCAGGCCGGACTTGCGGATTGGCACCCGCGGACTCGCGGACCGGCACACACGAGAGAGCAGACTGAGATCGTGTGCCGGGGAACGCATGCCACCAGACTGAAACAGAGCTCCGGTGTGCTCACTGGAACCAGACTGAGACCGGCAGCTCCGGGAGCGCGCGGGGGCGGCTGGCAGCTGACGGTGTTAGAAACACAAAGGACAGAGATGCTCCGGCCCTGGAAGTGAGGGCTGGGATGCTGGGTGTGGGGTGCACATCCATGGATGCTGCAGGGTTGAGCAGCACCAACAGAATCATAGTTAAAGTGGCCAGAACATCAGTGGAGAACGGTCCGCAATCCCTCTATTCTGAGACAGAGGCTGAGATTCGGCCACTGCTGCTCTGACTCTCAGAAGAGGCATAGCAAACTGCCAGGGAAAGCTGTCAGAGAAAAAAAGCCTGGAGATACCGGCTCACAGTGTGCCCATCCCCATCCCCCCTCACAGGGGACACAGAGACTCTACCCAAACAGGGTTGCCTGAGTATCGGTGTGACAGGCCCCTCCCCCAGAAGGCAGGCTGAAAAATCAAGAAGCCCACATCCCTAAGATCCCTATAAAACAAGGGTGCACTGCCTGGTTCCTGGTCAATAATTTGGGCTCTGGACAACCCTGCACCCTCTCCTCATCAGAATGACGAGAAGGAGAAATCCCCCCCAGCAAAGAAAAGACAATGAGTCTGTGGCCTCTGACACAGAACTAACGGATATGGATATAACCAAATCATTAGAAATGGAATTCAGAGTAACAATGGTCAAGATGATGTGTAGACTTGAAAAAAGTATTAACGAAAATGTTAATGAGAATATAGAATCTCTAAGGGCGGAAATGAGAGCGAATCTGGCAGAAATTAAAAATTTTATGAGTCAAATGCAGTCAAAACTAGAGGCTCTGATGGCCAGGGTGAATGAAGCAGAAGAACGTATCAGCGAATTGGAAGATGGATTAGTAGAAGAAAAAGCTAAAATAGAATCTGGACTCAAAAAAATCTGGCTCAGGAATGTAGGTTACAGGAGATTACTGACTCAATGAATCGTTCCAATGTCAGAATCATCGGCATCCCCGAGGGGGTGGAGAAAGAGAGAGGTCTAGAAGAGATATTTGAACAAATTGTAGCTGAAAACTTCCCTAATCTAGCAAAGGAAACAAACATTTGTGTCCAAGAGGCAGAGAGGACCCCTCTCAAGCTCAACCATGACAAACCTACACCACGTCATGTCACAGTACAATTTGCAAATATTAGATCCAAGGATACAGTATTGAAAGCGGCCAGGGCAAAGAAATTTCTCACGTACCAAGGCAAAGGTATCAGAATTATGTCAGACCTGTCTACACGAGCTCAAGAGAGAAAGGGTTGGGGGCATTTTTAAAGCTCTTTCAGAGAAAACATGGCCAGGATCCTTTATCCAGCAAGGCTGTCATTCAAAATTGATGGAGAAATAAAGACCTTCCAGAATCGCCAGTCATTGACCAATTTCGTAACCATGAAACCAGCCCTACAGGAGATACTAAGGGGGGGTTCTATAAAAGTAAAAAGGCCCAAGAGTGATACAGAACAGAAAGTCACAATCTATAGAAACAAAGACTTTACTGGTAACATGGCATCATTAAAATTATATCTCTCAATAATCAGTCTCAATGTAAATGGCCTAAATGCTCCCATAAAACACCACAGGGTTGCAGATTTGATAAAAAGACCATGACCCATCCATTTGCTGTCTACGAGAGACTCATTTTGAACCTAAAAATACATTCAGACTGAAAGTAAAGGGATGGAATACCATCTTTCACGCCAATGGACCTCAAAAGAAAGCTGGGGTAGCAATTCTCATATCAGACAGATTGGATTTTAGACTAAAGACTATAGTTAGAGACACAAAAGGGCACTACATTATTCTTAAAGGATGTATCCAACAAGTGGATATGACAACTATAAATATCTATGCCCCCAACAGGGGAGCAGCAAGATACACAAGCCAACTCTTAACCACAATAAAGAGACATATAGATAAAAATACACTAATAGTAGGAGACCTCAACACTCCACTATCAGCAATAGACAGATCACCTAAGCAAGAAATCAGCAAAGAAACAAGAGCTTTGAATGCCATACTCGATGAGTTGGACCTCATAGATATATATAGAACACTACACCCCAGAACCAAAGAATACTCATTCTATTCTAATGCCCATGGAACATTCTCAAGAATAGACCATGTTCTGGGTCACAAAACACGTCTCAACCGATACCAAAAGACTGAAATTATTCCCTGCATATTCTCAGACCACAACACTCTGAAATTGGAACTCAACCATGAGGAAAAATTTGGGAGAAACTCAAAACTTGGAGACTAAGAACCATCCTGCTCAGGAATGACTCGATAAACTGGGAAATCAAAAATCAACTTAAACAATTTATGGAGACCAACGAGAATGAAAACACAATGGTCCAAAACCTATGGGATACTGCAAAGGCAGTCCTAAGGGGGAAATACATAGCCATCCAAACCTCAGTCAAAAGAATAGAAAAATCTAAAATACAGTTTTATTATTCTTACTTCAAGAAGCTGGAACAGCAACAGAGGGACAGGCCTAATCCACGCATGAGGAAGCAATTGACCAAGATTAGAGCAGAAATCAATGAATTAGAAACCAGGAGTACAGTAGAGCAGATCAACAGAACTAGAAGCTGGTTCTTGGAGAGAATCAATAAAATTGACAGACCTCTGGCAAGACTTATCCAAAAGAATAGAGAAATGATCCAAATTAATAAAATTATGAATGAAAAAGGAGAGGTCACAACCAACACCAATGAAATTGGAAGGATTATTAGAAACTTTTATCAACAGCTATATGCCAATAAATTAAGCAATCTGGAAGAGATGGAGGCCTTCCTGGAAACCTATAAACTACCAAGACTGAAACAGGAAGAAACTGATTTTAAACAGACTGAGTAAGTATGAAGAGATTGAAGCAGTGATCAAAAACCTCCCAAAAAACAAGAGTCCAGGGCCTGACGGATTCCCTGGGGGAATTCTACCAAACATTCAAAGAAGAAATAATACCTATTCTCCTAAAGCTATTTCAAAAAATAGAAACAGAAGGAAAGCTACCAAACTCATTCTATGAGGCCAATATTACCTTGATCCCCAAACCAGGCAAAGACCCCATCAAAAAGGAGAATTACAGACCGATTTCCCTAATGAGTATGGATGCCAAAATCCTCAACAAGATCCTAGCTAATAGGATCCAACAGTACATTAAAAGGATTATCCATCATGACCAAGTGGGATTCATCCCTGGGATACAAGCATGTTTCAACATTCACAAATCGATCAACATGATACATCATATCAACAAGAAAAGACTCAGGAACCATATGATCCTCTCAATTGATGCCAAAAAAGCATTTGACAAAATACAGCATCCTTTCCTGATTAAAACCCTTCAGAGTGTAGGAATAGGGGGTACATTCCTCAATCTCATAAAAACCATCTATGAAAAGCCTACAGCAAATATCATTCTCAATGGGGAAAAGCTGGAAGCCTTTCCCTTAAGATCAGGAACACGACAAGGATGCCCACTCTCGCCACTATTATTCAACATAGTATTAGAAGTCCTTGCAACAGCAATCAGACAACAAAAAGGGATAAACGGTATCCAAATCAGCAAAGAAGAAGTCAAAATGTCTCTCTTCCCAGATGACATGATACTCTATATGGAAAACCCAAAAGAATCCACTCCCAAACTATTAGAAGTTATAGAGCAATTCAGTAATGTGGCGGGATACAAAATCAATGCTCAGAAATCAGTTGCATTTCTATACACGAATAACGAGACCGAAGAAAGAGAAATTAGGGAATCCATCCCATTTACAATAGCACCTAAAACCATACGTTACCTTGGAATTAACTTAACCAGAGACATAAAGGACCTATATTCTAGAAACTATAAATCACTCTTGAAAGACATTGAGGAAGACATAAAAAGATGGAAAGATATTCCATGCTCATGGATCGGAAGAATTAACATAGTTAAAATGTCCATGCTACCCAGAGCAATCTACACTTTCAATGCTATCCCGATCAAAATACCAAGGACATTTTTCAAAGAACTGGAACAAATAGTCCTTAAATTTGTATGGAAACAGAAAAGGCCCCGAATCTCCAAGGAACTGTTGAAAAGGAAAAACAAAGCTGGGGGCATCACAATGCCGGATTTCGAGCTGTACTACAAAGCTGTGATCACAAAGACAGCATGGTACTGGCACAAAAACAGACACATAGACCAATGGAACAGAATAGAGAGCCCAGAAATGGACCCTCGGCTCTTTGGGCAACTAATATTTGATAAAGCAGGAAAAAACATCCGGTGGGAAAAAGACAGTCTCTTCAATAAATGGTGCTGGGAAAATTGGACAGCTACATGCAAAAGAATGAAACTTGACCACTCTCTCACACCATACACAAAAATAAACTCCAAATGGATGAAAGACCTCGATGTGAGACAGGAATCCATCAAAATTCTAGAGGAGAACATAGGCAGCAACCTCTACGACATCGGCCAAAGCAACCTTTTTCATGACACATCCCCAAAGGCAAGAGAAACAAAAGATAAAATGAATTTATGGGACTTCATCAAGATTAAAAGTTTCTGCACATCCAAGGAAACAGTCAGAAAAACTAAGAGGCAGCCCACGGAATGGGAGAAGATATTTGCAAATGACACTACAGATAAAGGACTGGTATCCAAGATCTACAAAGAACTTCTCAAACTCAATACACGAGAAACAAATAAACAAATCAAAAAATGGGCAGAAGATATGAACAGACACTTTTCCAATGATGACATACAAATGGCTAACAGACACATGAAAAAATGTTCAAAATCATTAGCCATCAAGGAAATTCAAATCAAAACCACACTGAGATACCACCTTACGCCAGTTAGAATGGCAAAAATAGACAAGGCAAGAAACAACAATTGCTGGAGAGGATGTGGAGAAAGGGGATCCCTCCTACATTGTTGGTGGGAATGCAAGTTGGTACAGCCACTCTGGAAAACAGTGTGGAGGTCCCTTAAAAAGTTAAAAATTGAGCTACCCTATGACCCAGCCATTGCACTACTGGGTATTTACCCCAAAGATACAGACGTAGTGAAGAGAAGGGCCATATGCACCCCAATGTTCATAGCAGCATTGTCCACAATAGCCAAATCATGGAAGGAACCGAGATGCCCTTCAACAGATGACTGGATTAAGAAGTTGTGGTCCATATATACAATGGAATATTACTCAGCAATCAGAAAGAACGAGTTCTCAACATTTGCTGCAAC
This sequence comes from Ursus maritimus, assembly GCF_017311325.1. Lineage (NCBI taxonomy): Eukaryota > Metazoa > Chordata > Mammalia > Carnivora > Ursidae > Ursus > Ursus maritimus. Next base: position 105,827,988 of record NW_024423343.1, on the reverse strand, counting down.
ATGGACAGCACTGGAGGAGATAATGCTAAGTGAAATAAGTCAAGCAGAGAAAGACAATTATCATATGATTTCTCTCATCTATGGAACATAAGAACTAGGAAGATCGGTAGGGGAAGAAAGGGGTAAAGAAAAGGGGGGTAATCAGAAGGGGGAATGAAGCATGAGAGACTATGGACTCTGAGAAACAAACTGAGGGCTTTGGAGGGAACGAGGGTGGGGGAATGGGATAGGCTGGTGATGGGTAGTAAGGAGGGCACGTATTGCATGGTGCACTGGGTGTTATACGCAACTAATGAATCATCGAACTTTACATCGGAAACCAGGGATGTACTGTATGGTGGCTAACATAATAAAAAAATTTTTTTTAAAGTTTTTAATTTTAATGGAATTCAGTTTATTTTTTCTCTTGTATCTTGTGCTTTTGGTGTCATTTTCCTATATGTGCAGCACAATATTGGGTTTTACTTTGTGCTCTAATCTGAATTTTTTCTTTTAATTGTTAAATTAAATTCACTTATCTTTATTGATTTGACAGATATTTTCCTGTTTTTTTATTATAATTCTTTTGATACTAATAAAAGTTTTTGTTACCGTTCTATTTGCTTCCTTTATGTGAAAGCTTTATATAATACCCTTGTCTCCTCCTCCCTTGAAAGTTCCAGTGTATCTTGGATCCCACATTTTTCTTGTTCTTATAGAATTATTTCTTGTTCTTATAGGGTTATTTTGCCAGAGTATAGTAACTTCTTTGAGAAAAGATCATGGAAAGAAACCTTGGAGACCACACATCTGAAAATAACTTTAGTTTACCTTCAAATTTGATTCATTATTTGGCAGGGTTTAGAAGTCAAGATACAAAATAATCCCCCCCCCAATTTTTGAAGATCTTGTCAATCTTTTCTAGCATCCAATGTTGCTAAAAAGAAATTTGCTTATTCCTTTAAGGGTGACCTTTTAAAAAAATCTCTCTAGAAATTTTCTGGATTATTTGTCTCCGATCTGAAAGTTCACAAGAGTGTGTATGGGTGTGGGGTGTAGGTCTTGTCTTTTTTTTTTTTAAGAGGGAGAAGCAGGCTCCCCACTGAGCAGGAAGCCTGACTCAGAGCTCAATCCCAGGACCCCAGGATCATGACCTGAGCCAAAGGCAGACACTTAACCAACTGAGCCACTCAGGTGCCCTAGTGTGGGTCCTTTTCTATTCATTTGCTTGGTGCTTGAAGGGCTCTTTCAGTTTGAAGACATCTCCTCTGTTCTGGGACATTTTCTTCTATTATTTCTTCAGTGACTTCCACTCTTCTCTTTTTCTTTTCTTTCTTTCTTTCTTTCTTTCTTTCTTTCTTTCTTTCTTTCTTTCTTTCTTTCTTTCTTTCTTTCTTCTCTCTTTCTGGTATGCCTATTAGTCAGATGCTGGACATTTGTGTTTATACATTTTTTCATCTTATGAACATTGAGATTTCCTCAACTTTATTTTTCAATTCTTTACTCATGGTAATTATTTTTTTTTTGTAAGTTCTCTTTGTTGCCCTCTGTTTCATTTTTTACAAACAGACTTTATTTTCAAAAACCATTTTAGACTTATAGAAGAACTGAGAAGGTAGTACAAACAGCTCCTGCACACTCTACACCAAGTTTATTGACATCTTACATTAGTGTGGTACATTTGTTAGTTTAATGAACCAATTGTGATACATTGTTAACTGAAGTCCATACTTTTTTCAGATTCCCTAAGTTTTTTTTTTTTTTAAAGATTTTATTTATTTATGTGACAGAGAGACAGCCAGTGGGAGAGAGACAAGCAGGGGGAGTGGGAGAGGAAGAAGCAGGCTCCCAGCCAAGGGGCCCGATGTGGGACTCGATCCCAGAACGCCGGGATCACGCCCTAAGCCGAAGGCAGATGCTTAACAACTGCGCTACCCAGGCGCCCCTAAGTTTTTTTTTTTGTTTTTTGTTTTTTGTTTTTTGTTTTTATCTAATGTCCTTTTCTGCTTCAGAATCCCATCCAGGATACATTACATTTAGTTATCATGTCTTCTTAGGCTCCTCTTGACTGTGATAGTTTTTCAAACTTTCTTTGCTTTTGATGACCTTGACAATTTTGAGGAGTGCTGGTCAGGTGTTTGTAAACTGTTCCTGTATTGGAATTTGTCTGGTGTTTTCTTCATGATTAGACTGCTGTTACTGCTTTTGGGGAGGAAGGCCATGGAGCTAAAGCACCGTTTTCAATTAATCACATCGTATCAAGGCAACATATTATCATCTTGATGAGCTGTCTGACATAGTGTATGTCATGTTTTCCACTGTAAAGCTATTCTTTTCTCCCTTTTCTATAGTGAACTTTTGGGCTGGAAATCAGTCTCCAGCCCACGCATAAGGAGTGGGGAATTATGCTCCACTTCCCGAGGGCAGAGTATCTACAGAAATTATTTGGAATTTTTCTGCATAGGAGATTTGTATCCCCCATTTTTCAATCTATCTGATCTTTTTTTTTTTTTTTTTTGGTCAATGTAGACTCCAGAGTATTTTATATTTTGGTTGTAATCCAGTACTTCTTTATTTTGTTGTTCAAACTGATCTAGCTTTGGCCATTGGGAGCTCTTTCAGTTGGCCCCTGTGTCCCTTTGATGTAGCCCCATCAGTGTGTGTGTGTGTGTGTGTGTGTGTGTGTGTGTGTGAGTGATGTATTGAGCAATTCCTTCCTTTCTGGCACTGTAAGATGCTCTAAGCTCATCTTGGATATTTCTTATTTCTTGCCCCAGTCATAGAATTACCCATCTCTCCAAAGATCCCTGGTTCTTGTTATTGGAGGATGGTATTAGAAACCAAGATCTGGGCACTAGGTGTGCTTGTTGCTACTGGAGTGTTTTTGCATCTAGGTCTTCTCTGCTGACAGAGAAAGGACATGTGTGTGTGTGTACTAACCTGTGTGTATGAACAGATCTCTAAGTATTTCTGTATGTAACCATCTGTATCTGTGTTAAGCTACACATGCGTTCATACTGGTGTTCTCTACTCTATTGACATATGGATTATTCTAGCCTTTCCTCTTCCTTATCTGTAAACTCTCAGTCTACCAGTGAGGAATCTGGCTTTCACCCTCTGCCCTCCCTTTACTACTCAATTCTAGAATATATAGAGAGCAATATCAGAATTACTAACTCATTCACCTATAGGAAACAACTTTATCAACAGAAGTATAGTGATTGCATGCAGTCCTTTTTGCCTTTAGTCTTACAGACTCCACTCATTTCCAGTTATGTAGGTCAGCACCTCTACTCCAATCCCCCTCAGTGAGGTTGTTTCATACATTAGTAATATATTCGATGTTTTTGTCACAGTCTGTATTCCATCATAGGATTTCCCCAACCTCCTAAACAATTTTTTAAGTCTGCATATTGTAAAGTCCTATGGGTTTTGACAAATGAATAGTGTCATCTATCCATCATTCCAATATTATAGTAGTAGTATAGTTTCACAGCCCTAAAAAAATCCCTTTTGCTTCATCCATTTAACCTCCTAGTTGGACTCATATAGTCAGTAGCATTTTCAGACTGACTTATTTCAATTAACACTATGCATTTAAGGTTAATCTATATCTTTTGATGGCTTGATAGCTCATTTTCAAATACCAAAATAATATTCCATTTATGGTCATAGTACAATTTGTTTGTTTGTTTACCTATGGAAGGCTGTCTTAATTGTTTCTACTTTTTGGCAAATATAAATAAAGCTGCTGTAAATATGTCTATGTAGGTTTTGTTTGGATGTAAGTTTTCAAATCAGTTGGGTGAATATCTAGGAGCACAATTGCTAGATCATGTGGTAAGGCTATGATTAGCTTTGTAAGAAACTGCCAATCTACCTTCCAAAGTAGCTGCACTGTTTTGCATTCCCACCAGCAGGGAATGAAATTTCCTGTTGCTCCACATCCTTGACAGAATTTGGTATGGTCAGTGCTTTGGATTCTAGCCATTCTAGTAGGCATGTCATGGTATGTTGTTTTACTTTGAAATTCCCTAACAGCATATGATTCAGCACACTTTCATATGCTTATTTGCCACCTGTATGTTTTCTATGGTGAGGTGTCTATTTAGGTGTGTTGCCCATTTTTAAAATTGGGTCTCTATTTCATTTTTAATTGCATTTTCTTCTTGCTTAAGGTTTTAATTTTTAAAAGAATCTCTTTGGCAAAATTAACTTTTTCTTTTTAAGTTCTCTTTCATTTCCTGAATTTCTGTCTTTCCTCTGGAGTCTGTTTTTCTCTTTCTTTATTTGGGTTTTTTACTTTCACATCAAGTGTTTTCTTCAAAAATCCAGTGAGTCTTAGTTCATGTTTTTTCCTTTAAACCTTCTTATTGTGGACAATAAATAACACATGTACAGAAAAAAGGAAGTATGAAACACAGATGTTCAACTGGATGAATTTTTGTCCAGATCAAGAAATAGAACATTGCCGGCACCCTGGAAGGCTTCTGTATGCCTCTTGCCTATCATTATACTCTAAACTTCCTCTCTCCCTCTCTACCAGCTTATTACTATCCGGGCTAACCATAATCCTCTCCTTAAAAAAAAATAGTTTTAACACCATGCAAATATGCATGTATAAATACTGTAGTTGGGTATTCAGGCATCTTTTAAAATTTAAGAAGGAGGTAATTTTTTAAAATACAGGGAAAGCTGTATGCATTGACAAAGCCCACTGATTGGCAGGCTTTGCTTTAGGGTCATCAGGCAAAAGCCAACCTTTGTCAGGAATACCAGAATGGGGAGTACTTAACTCTGAGATGCCAACATCTCCACTAACTGCCCTAATCCTCCCTGGATAGTTTATTCTGTTTCTTTAGAACAGACCCTTTTTTGACTATCATGGTGTATTGTGCAGTCTTTTCCTCTAGAGGGCACCAGTCATCTTCCCCAGAACCCTCCCTTAGATCATCTCCCTAGGAGTTCCAGCTCCTGCCTACTCCCCAGTGGCATTCTGAAGAGACAGCGTCTCTGTGAGAAGCAGTAGCAAACAGAGCCCAACAAGTGTCTCATTTCAAGATTTGGGGCACCTAGGACAACCACCTCCTTTGGAGTCCAGGGAAGAGCAGGAATATAAACTTCCTTGCATTTAGTCACATTAAGTAATGCTCTAGCCGGCTCAGCACAACTGTTGGCCACTGCAGATCCAAGCAGCAGAGACATGCTAGCTCTTTACAAAGGCACTTCCCAACACTGTGCTAAAGACACCAGCCCAACCTGACGTTTTGGCCTCATTGACTTTTACCTGCCTTTCTCCCATCTCGGGAGTTCTCTAAATCACCAGTCTGCTGTGGGGAGACCCTCTTGCTACAGCCTGTTACGGAGTTGGAATTAGCCCACACGTTCTCCAGAGGCTATGTTCTGACTTTTTTACTATTCAGACCCAAAAGTCTTACATTGTCCAGTGCCTCTCTAGTGGAAGACCAGGTGGGTGGACTGACCTCCCTTTTGGGGCTTCTCAGGGCCTCTGGCCCAAAAGTCTGTTCCAATGGCATGGGTTCACTCAAATACTGGTGGTACCATTTGTCCAAGCTGATGAGACACTGGAAAAGACTATAAAAAATATAGAGTACAATATGACACAGAGCAATTCTGCACCAAATTGACGTGGCAATGTTCCAAATTTTGAGTCCCAACCACCTAAGGTTGTCCATGACCATTTCGCCATTTGGTTGTCCCACTGACTGGGTGGACCCCATATCAATTTCTTCATCATTTACAAAATTCTACACCCCCCCCTTTTTTTAATCATCACTTATATTGAGTTCAAGAGATCTGGGAGCCAAATAAGAAAAAAGAAATGACCATGAAGTAGCAATAGCACACAATGAGCTTTATTTGGGCAACGCTGACAGCGTGGCATGTGGGGAATTCCCTTTTCGCACGAGGCCACCCGGAGTCTTCTATACAGGGACCACCTGCCAGAGGGGGGAGGGCAAGAGAATTCTTGAGGAAGAGGAGAACGGAACAGAAGACTTCTGTGTCCACAGGGTGTTGCTCCGCAGCACAGTGGAGGTTGTTTGAAGCAGAGAATTCTGGGGATATTTTATCTGTGGCTGGCAGATGTTGGGTGCCGTATCCTGGGGTATGCAACGTAGAGGCTCTAAAAAGCTAAAGATGGGTTCATTTGGGATATATTTAAAACAACCAGATGTGTAAAATTTGAGTTTGGCACCCGTAGGCTTTCGAGCTAACAGGTCCCAGCCTGCTATAAAGTGAGCGGTACAGGGTTCATGTACAGAAGTTCTCTTCGGCTCGTTGACGTAGAATGACCTGATCAAGAAACGGAGAAAAGATCCAGACCACAGTGTCAGAAATGACAGAGGGAACAGCACTATTTTATGTCTACTTAAAGAATAGAAAGAGAATATTATGAATAAATTTATGCCAATACATTTGACAACTTAGATTCCTTGTAAAATACAAACCACCAAAGCTAACTTAAGAAGAAATAGACAACCTGAATGGCCCTATATCTGTTTTTTATAATAGAATTTGTAGCTAAAAACCTTCTCACAAAGAAAACTCCAGGCTCAAAAGTCTTTACTAGTAAATTCTAATAAACATTTAAGGAAAGAAATAATGTTAATTCTACATGCACTTTATCAGAAAATTGAAGAAGAAGGAACTTCTGAAGAGGAAGCAACACTTGCAAACTTATTACGTGAGACAGCATTATACTGGCACCAAAACCAGAAAGAAAGACATGAAAAGAAGACAAACCTGAAAATCACCTTTCACGAACTACCAAAATATCAATAAACTGAATCTAACAATATGTAGGAAGATAGTACATTACGAACAAGTGGAGTTTATCCCAGGAATGCAAGGGAGTTTGGAATTTCAAAATCAATGTAAACCACCATATTAAAAGACTAAAATAGAGCAACGGTATGATATTCCCATGTATGCAGAAAAAGCATTTGACAAAATCCACCATGTCTTCTCGATATAAACTCTCAGCAAATTAGGAGAAAGAAGGGAACTTTTCAACCTGATAAAGAGCATCTATTAAAAAACCTTTAGCTGACACCCTACTTAATGGTGCAAGACTGAATACTGTATACTTTTCACTACTCTTAGTGTTTAGTGCAAGTATGTTTGTTCTTACCATTTCTACTCAACATTGTGCTGGAGATTCTAGCCAGTACAGTAGGTTAATATTTTTAAGGTCACTTATATGTTACGGAAAAGAAGGATAAAATGGTCTTCATTCAAAAACACTGTGATTACCTATGTTGACAGTTGCATGGAATCTACAGAAGAACTTTTAGAACTAATGAATAAGTTTAGCTCTTCCTTGGTGCTGCCTACAGAGGAGGCAGCCATCTCCTACTCAGCATCATGGCTGCCCTCAGACCTCCAATGAAGCCCGAGATAGTTAAAAAGAGGGTGTGCAGAAGATTCAAGAGCCAGATCCTGACACCCAGCATTGGTTATGGGAACAACAAGAAAGCAAAGCACATGCTGTCCAGTGGCTTCCAGGAGTTTCTAGTCCACAACATCAAGGAGCTTGAGGTGCTGCTGATGTGCAACAAATCTTACTGTACAGAGATTGCTCACAATGTCTCCTCCAAGAACCACAGAGCCATTGTGGAAAGAGCAGCCCAGATAGCCATCAGAGTCACCAATCTTTGGGGCTGTGCATCAAAGAAAATGAATAGACAGACAGTTTATGTGCACATTGTCTATGTGCTAATAAAAACATAAAACTACAAAAAAAAGAAAAGAACTAATGAGTAAGTTAGCACACTTGCAGGACACAATATCAAAATCAAAATTCAATCATGTATCTTCATATTAGGAACAAACACTTGGAAATTGAATTTTTAAATGCATTTTAAAAATAGTATTGAATTTATTGAATGTTTATGAATAACTTCAACAAAAGTTGTATAAGTCTTGTACATTGAAAGCTTCAATTGCTGAGAGAAACTAAGACCTAAATAAACTGAGAGATATACTATGTTCACAACTCAGAAGTCTCACTATTTCTAAGGTATAAATTCCCTCCCAAACTGATCTATAAATGTATTGCAATACCAATAAAAATATCAGAAGACTTTTTAATAAAATTTGACAAATGGAATCTAAAATTAATGTAGAAATAAAAGGACTTAGACTAGCCAAAACAACTTGGAAAAAGAATGTTGAATTTTTGAGAACTTACATTAATTACACCATTTAAAGACTTGTTATAAAGCTTCAGAATCAAAACTGGTACAGGCATAAAGAGAGACAAAAAGATCAAAGGAACAGGATAGAATCTGTAGATTCACACACGTATGACTTTTGCCAAAGATGCTGAGACACTTCAATGAGGAAGGATAATATTTTCAAGAAATAAATCTTTACAAGAAATCTTTTCAATAACTGAATATGCAAAAAATTAAGGCTTTCACCTTACCTTACACATATGCAAAAAAATAACTCAAAATGGATTGTAGATTTATATGTAAGAGATAAAACTATAAATCTTCTAGGAGAAAATCTTAGTGAACTTGAGTTTGGCAAGGATTTTTAAACATGACACAAAAATCAGTCACTATAAAAAGAAAAAGTCAATAAATCTGACTTCTTAAGAATTAAAAATTTTGCTCTTCAAAAACACTGTTAGTTTTCAGTCTATTGTGTAAGGAGCTTGAAAGTCATCATTGTCAACCTCACCACAAGAAAAAAGATAGACAAACTAAAAATTATCAACTGTTTTAAGATGCATCAGAGTTTCAAGATCACAAGTGCTGCCCCCCAAAATTTGAGAGACAGAGAAGCAAATAAAGACAATCACAACTTATAGGAGAAGGAACTCCATGAGAACCAGTACCAGGGTAGGAAAACCTAAACTATAATTGATGGTTTGCTGGAAATTTGGTGTGGACAAGTTTGAGAGTTAAAAACTCCAAGGCCAGTCTTTCAAGGTTGCTCATGCTTTTCTGAGCTTTGTCTTCAGAAGAGCTACCAAGTTCTCACAATTAGAGACAGAGAAAAATCCCCTCATGCTTCTGGCAGAGGGAGGGGGAAAACACCCATTTTGAAATACGCTCAGAGCATTCTATTCATCTTAACAAGGTTTGCCTTCAAGAAAAACTGTTTTACCAGAGATTAGCTGACCTGGGGAAAGGGAAATACCCAACTTCAGCCTCCTCTAGCTTTCCTATCTCACCTAAGCACAGGCCCATTAAAAGATTGAGACCTGATCATAGGACTATAGAACACTTACCTCTCTTCACATCTCACACACACATCAGTAGGGCTTCTGTATAATAACAGGGGGACACAACTAAAAGAACTGCATGTCTCAGTCCTAACTTAAGAAAAAGCCTCCAGAGAAGCTCAAAGACAATAGAAGAGACAAAAACAAAGATACCAGAGGAAATTCTATTCTCAGATATCCATAACAAACAATAAACACAGCCTAACCTATAGCCACATAAACATAAAACCTCACATGAAACCCTATTTACCTCAGTTCATTTTTACTCACTACATCATGTTGGCTTCCAACAAAAAAACTACAAGTGGTACTGAAAAACAAGAAACACATTTTGAGGGGAAAAGATGGCGGAGGAGTAGGGGACCCATTTTTCAGCCGGTCTCCTGAGTCGAGTTGGATGGTTACCAGACCAGCCTGAACATCGACGGAATCAGCCTGAGACGCAGGAAGATACATCAGGATCTCTACAAATGAACATCTCCAGCGCTGAGTATTGAGGTACGAAGCGGGGAGCCGTGAAACCTCGCACAGATATCGGAAGATAAACGGAAGGGGGAGGGAGCCGCCGCGTTTGGGCGCCGGGAAGCGGCAGCCACCTGCACGGGGGAGCGGGCGGACTCATGGACGGCACCCACGAGAGAACGGACTGAGACCGGTGAGCTGGGAGTGCGCGCCACCAGGCTTCTCAGGGAGCTCCGTTGTGCTCACTGGAACCAGACTGAGACCAGGAGCTCCGGGAGCGCGCGGGGCATCTGGTGGCTGGCGGTGTTAGAAACACAAAGGACAGAGACACGCCGGCCCTGGAAGTGAGGGCTGGGACGCCAGGTGTGGGGCGCACATCCCGGGACGCTGCAGGGTTGAGCAGAACCAACAGTAACAGAGTTAAAGTGGCCAGAACATTAGTAGAGAACAGCGCAATCCCTCTGTTCTGAGACAGAGGCTGAGATTCGGCCACTGCTGCTCTGTCTCTCAGAAGAGGCACAGCAAACCGCCAGGGAAAGCCGCCAGAGAACAAAAGCCTGGAAATACCGGCTCACAGTGTGCCCATCCCCATACCCCCTCGCAGGGGACACGGAGACTCTACCCAAACAGGGTTGTCTGAGTATCAGCGTGGCTGGCCCCTCCCCCAGAAGGCAGGCTGAAAAATCAAGAAGCCCACATCCCTAAGATCCCTATAAAACAAGGGTGCACTGCCTGGGTACCAGTCAATAATTTGGGCTCTGGACAACCCCACAAACCTCTCCTCATCAGAATGACGAGAAGGAGAAATCCCCCCCAGCAAAGAAAAGACAATGAGTCTGTGGCCTCTGACACAGAACTAACGGATATGGATATAACCAAATTATCAGAAATGGAATTCAGAGTAACAATGGTCAAGATGATGTGTAGACTTTAAAAAAAGTATTAACGAAAGTGTTAATGAGAATATAGAATCTCTAAGGGCGGAAATGAGAGCGAACCTGGCAGAAATTTAAAATTCTATGAGTCAAATGCAGTCAAAACTAGAGGCTCTGATGGCCAGGGTAAATGAGGCAGAAGAACGAATTAGTGAATTGAGGATGGGATGGTAGAAGAGAAAGTTAAAACAGAAACTTGGCTCAAAAAAATCCAATCTCAATAATGTAGATTATGGGAGATTACTGACTCAATGAAACGTTCCAATGTCAGAATCATTGGCATCCCCGAGGGGGTGGAGAAAGAGAGAGGTCTAGAAGAGATATTTGAACAAATGTAGCTGAAAACTTCCTTAATCTAGCAAAGGAAACAAGCATTCATGTCCAAGAGGCAGACAGGACCCCTCCCAAGGTCAACCATGACAAACCTGCGCCACGTCACGTCATATGGAATTCTCAAATATTAGATCCAAGGATACAGTATTGAAAGTGGCCAGGGAGAAGAAATTTCTCACCTATAGAGGCAAAAATATCAGAATAATGTCAGACCTGTCTACACAGACCTGGAATGAGAGGAAGGGTTGTCAGGATATTATTAAATCTCTATCCGAGAAAAACATGCAGCCAAGGATCCTTTATCCAGCAAGGTTGTCATTCAGAATTGATGGAGAGATAAGGACCTTCCAAGATCTGCAGAAACTGACCAAATTAGTAACCACGAAACCAGCCCTACAGAAGATATTAAGGGGGGTATTATAAAAGGAAAAAGGCCCCAAGAGTGATACAGAGGAGAAATTTACAATCTATAGAAACAAAGACTTTACAGGCAACACGACATCATTAAAATCATATCTCTCAATAATCAGTCTCAATGTAAATGGCCTAAATGCTCCCATAAAACACCACAGGGTTGCAGATTGGATAAAAAGACATGACCCATCCATTTGCTGTCTACAAGAGACTCATCTTGAACCTAAAGATACATCCAGACTGAAAGTGAAGGGATGGAAAACAATTTTTCATGCCAATGGACCTCAAAAGAAAGCTGGGGTAGCAATTCTTATATCAGACAGATTAGATTTTAAACTAAAGACTGTAGTTAGAGATACAGAAGGACACTATATTATTCTTAAAGGGTGTATCCAACAAGTGGATATGACAATTATAAATATCAATGCCTCAAACAGGGGAGCAGCAAGATACACAAGCCAACTCTTAACCACAATAAAGAGACATATAGATAAAAATATGTTAATAGTAGGGGACCTCAACACTCCACTATCAGCAATAGACAGATCACCTAAGCAGAAAATCAACAAAGAAACAAGGGCTTTGAATGATATACTAGACCAGATGGACCTCATAGATATATATAGAACACTGCAGCCCAGAACAACAGAATACTCATTCTTTTCGAATGCACATGGAACGTTCTCCAGAATAGACCATATATTGGGTCACAAGACAGGTCTCAACTGATACCAAAAGACGGAAATTATTCCCTGCATATTCTCAGACCACAATGCTTTGAAATTGGAACTCAATCACAAGGAAAAATTTGGAAGAAACTCAAACACTTGGAAACTAAGAACCATCCTGCTCGAGAATAATTGGGTAGACCAGGAAATTAAAAATCAATTTAAACAATTTACGGAGACCAACAAGAATGAAAACACAACGGTCCAAAACTTATGGGACACTGCAAAGGCAGTCCTAAGGAGAAAATACATAGCCATCCAAGCCTCACTCAAAAGAATAGAAAAATCAAAAATGCAGTTTTTATATTCTCACCTCAAGAAGCTGGAGCTGGAACAGAAGAACAGGCCTAACCCATGCACAAGAAAGCAGTTGATCAAGATTAGAACAGAGATCAATGAATTAGAAACCAGGAGCACAGTAGAGCAGATCAACAGATCTAGAAGCTGGTTCTTTGAAAGAATAAATAAAATAGATAAGCCACTGGCAAGACTTATCCAAAAGAATAGAGAAATGATCCAAATTAATAAAATTAAGAATGAAAGGGGAGAGGTCACAACCAACACCAATGAAATAGGAAGGATCATTAGAAACTTTTATCAACAGCTTTATGCCAATAAATTAAAACCTGGAAGAAATGGATGCCTTCCTGGAAACCTATAAACGACCAAGACTGAAACAGGAAGAAATTGATTTTTTTTTCTTTTTAGTGTTCACACTTTATTTTTTTATTTTTTATTTTTTTTATGATTTTTTATTATATTATGTTAGTCACCATACAGTACATCCCCAGTAGGAAGAAATTGATTTTAAACAGACCGAGTAATTATGAAGAGATTGAAGCAGTGATCAAAAACCTCCCAAAAAACAAGAGTCCAGGGCCTGATGGATTCCCTGGGGAATTCTAACAAACATTCAAAGAAGAAATAATACCTGTTCTCCTGAAGCTGTTTCAAAAAATAGAAACAGAAGGAAAACTACCAAACTCATTCTATGAGGCCAGTATTACCTTGATCCCCAAACCAGGCAAAGACCACATCAAAAAGGAGAATTACAGACCTATTTCCCTGATGAATATGGATGCCAAAATTCTGAACAAGATCCTAGCTAATAGGATCCAACAGTACATTAAAAGGATTATCCTCACCCTGGGATGCAAGCATGGTTTAACATTTGCAAATCGATCAGTGTGATAGATCATATCAACAAGAAAAGAGTCAAGAACCATATTATCCTCTCAATTGATGCAGAAAAAGCATTTGACAAAATATAACATCCTTTCCTGATTAAAACACTTCAGAGTGTAGGGATAGAGGGTACATTCCTCAATTTCATAAAAACCATCTATGAAAAGCCTACAGCAAATATCATTCTCAATGGGGAAAAGCTGGAAGCTTTTCCCGTAAGATTAGGAACACGACAAGGATGCCCACTCTCGCCATTATTATTCAACATAGTACTAGAAGTCCTTGCAACAGCAATCAGACAACAAAAAGGGATAAATGGTATCCAAATCGGCAAAGAAGAAGTCAAAATGTCTCTCTTCGCAGATGACATGATACTCTATGTGGAAAACCCAAAAGACTCCACCCCCAAACTACTAGAACTTATAGAGCAATTCAGTAATGTGGCGGGATACAAAATCAATGCTCAGAAATCAGTCACATTTCTATACACGAACAATGAGACTGAAGAAAGAGAAATTAGGGAATCCATTCCATTTACAATAGCACCAAAAATCATACATTACCTCGGAATTAACTTAACCAGAGACGTAAAGGACCTATATTCTAGAAACTATAAATCACTCTTGAAAGACAGTGAAGAAGACACAAAAAGATGGAAAAATATTCCATGC
>NW_024423343.1:105611454-105814007 GCF_017311325.1 Ursus maritimus | reverse complement strand
AGTCTCTTCAATAAAAGGTGCTGGGAAAATTTGACAGCTACATGCAAAAGAATGAAACTTGACCATTCTCTCACACCATACACAAAGATAAACTCCAAATGGACGAAAGACCTTGATGTGAGACAGGAATCCATCAAAATACTAGAGGAGAACATAGACAGCAACCTCTACGACATTGGCCAAAGCAACCTTTTTCATGACACATCTCCAAAGGCAAGAGAAACAAAAGATAAAATGAACTTGTGGGACTTCATCAAGATAAAAATCTTCTGCACAGCCAAGGAAACAGTCAAAAAAACTAAGAGGCAGCCCATCGAATGGGAGAATATATTTGCAAATGATACTACAGATAAAAGACTGGTATCCAAGATCTACAAAAAACTTCTCAAACTCAATACACGAGAAACAAATAAACAAATCAAAAATGGGCAGGAGATATGAACAGACACTTTTCCAATGAAGACATACAAATGGCTAACAGACACATGAAAAAAAGTTCAAAATCATTAGCCATCAGGGAAATTCAAATCAAAACCACATTGAGATACCACCTTACACTAGTTAGAATGGCAAAAATTGACAAGGCAGGAAACAACAAATGTTGGAGAGGATGTGGAGAAAGGGGATCCCTCCTACATTGTTGGTGGGAATGCAAGTTAGTACAGCCACTCTGGAAAACAGTGTGGAGGTCCCTTAAAAAGTTAAAAATTGAGCTACCCTATGACCCAGCCATTGCACTACTGGGTATTTACCCCAAAGATACAGACGTAGTGAAGAGAAGGGCCATATGCACCCCAATGTTCATAGCAGCATTGTCCACAATAGTTAAATCGTAGAAGGAGCCGAGATGCCCTTCAACAGATGACTGGATTAAGAAGATGTGGTCCATGTATACAATGGAATATTACTCAGCCATGAAAAAGAACGATTTCTCAACATTTGTTGCAACATGGATGGGACTGGAGGAGATAATGCTAAGTGAAATAAGCCAAGCAGAGAAAGACAATTATCATATGGTTTTCACTCATTTATGGAACATAAGACGTAGGAAAGTCAGTAGGAGAAAAAAGGGAAGAAGAAAGGGGGGTTAAACAGAAGGGGAATGAACCATGAAAGACTATGGACTCTGGGAAACAAACTGAGGGCTTCAAGGGGAGGGGGGTGGGGGAATGGGATAGGAATGGGTAATGGGTATTAAGGAGGGCATGTATTGCATGGTTCACTGGGTGTTATATGCAAGTAATGAATCACGGCACTTTACATCAAACACTAGGGATGTACTGTATGATGACTAACATAATATAATAAAAAATTATTATTAAAAAAAAGAAACACATTTTGACGAGACAGAGCAAGGATCAGAATAAGACTCAGTTATGGCAGAGATCTTGAAAGTGCCAAACTGGGAATTTAAAACAACATGACTCACATGCTATGATATTTAACAGAAGAAGTGGACAATGTGCAAGAACAAATGGGCAATATAAGCAGAGAGATGGAAGCAAATACTAGAAATCAAAAAACGCTGTAATAGAAATGAAGAATGCCTTTGATGAACTCATCAATAGACTGGACACTAGCCCAGGAAAGATTCAATCGTCTTAAGGATATGTCAACAGAAACTTCCAATACTGAAACTTCCAAAGAGAAACAAGAATGAAAATATGGAACAGAATATCCAAGAACTGTGGGAAAATTCCAAAAGGTGTAACATATGCATAATGGGAATACTAAAATAGAAAGAAAGAAAGAAAGAAAGAAAGAAAGAAAGAAAGAAAGAAAGAAAGAAAGAAAAAGTAAGAAAGAAAGGAGAAAGAAAGAAGGAAGGAAGGAAGGAAGGAGATACAATTGAAGTAATAATGACTGAGAATTTTTCAAAATTAATCTCAGATACCAAGTCACAGAAACAGAACACCAAGGATGATAAATACTAAAAATATACATCAAGGCATAACATTTCAAACCACAGAAATCAAATACAAAGAGAAAATCTTGAAAGAAGCCAGAGGGGAAAAACACTTACCTATACAGAAACAAGGATAAGAATTACATCAAACTTATTTTCAGAAACCATGCAAGCAAGAAGAGAGTGGTATGAAATATTTAAATTATTGAAAGAAAAGAACTACCAATCTAGAATTCCACATTCAGCAAATTATCCTTGAAAAATGAAGGAGAAATAAAGACTTCCTCAGAAAAAAAATTGATAAAAGCTGTCACCAGTACAGTTGCTTTGCAAGAAATGTTAAATTCGGGGTGCCTGGGTGGCTCAGTCGTTAAGCGTCTGCCTTCGGCTCAGGGCGTGATCCTGGCATTCTGGGATCGAGCCCCACATCAGGCTCCTCCGCTACGAGCCTGCTTCTTCCTCTCCCACTCCCCCTGCTTGTGTTCCCTCTCTCGCTGGCTGTCTCTATCTCTGTCAAATAAATAAATAAAATCTTTTTTAAAAAAAAAGTTAAATTCTTCAGTAAGAAGGAAAAATATGTAAGTCAGAAACTCAAATCTACATAAAGGAAGGGAAGAAATAAATCAAGGTAAAATGAAATTTTTAAATTTTACTTTATTTTTTAAATTGGAGTATAAAATCTTGAAAAAATAATTTAAAAATTGGAGTATAATTGACATACAGTATTACCTTAGTTTCAGATAGACAACATAGTGATTTGACAATTCTATATGTTATGCAGTGCCCATGATAAGTGTAGTCACCATCTGTCACTATACAAAGTTATTACAATATTATTGACTATATTGCTTATGCTGTACTTTTCATCCTTATGACTTATTTATTTTATAACTGGAAGTTTGTGCCTCTTGATCCCCTTCACCTATTTTACCCATCTACCACTCTCTACCCTCTGGCAACCACTAGTTTGTTCCCTGTATTTATGATACTGTTTCTGTTTTATGCGTGTGTGTGTGTGTGTGTTTTAGATTCCATATATAAGTGAAGTCATATAGTATTTGTCTTTCTCTGACTTATTTCATTAGGATAATACATGTTCTTATGGATGGCAAGATTTCATTCTTTATTATGGCTGAGTAATGTTCCACCTCTACTTTATCCATTCATCTATCAATGGACACCTTGTTTGCCTACATGTCTTGGCTATTGTAAACACTGCTGCAATAAACATAGGAGTGCATATATCTCTACAAATTACTCTTTTTGTCTTCTTTGGAAATACCTAGCAGTGGAATTTCTGGATTGTCTGGTATTTCTATTTTTAATTTTTTGAGGGGCCTCCGTACTGGTTTCCAGAGTGGCTGTACCAATATACATTCCCACCAAGAGTGCACAAGGGTTCCCTTTCCTCCACATCCTTGCCAACATTGTCTATATTAAAAGATTAAAATTATTTAAATTTCTAAATCTTAATTGATCAAACAGGTAACCACTTGTTCCAAATAATGATCGTGGTTGTAGCTTATGGATAAGTGAAATGAATGACTAAAATGTTATAAAAGATGAGAGAGAGGAATTGAAAATACTCTGTTATAAGGTATTAACACTCTTCATGAAGTGCTATGGAATTATTTGAAAGAGGATTTGGATTAGATGTAAATGTGTATTAAAAATTCTAGGGAAACACAATAAAAAAGTTTACCTAGACAAATAAAAACTAAAGGAACTCATGACCACTAAACCAACTCTGCAAGAAATATTAAAAAGGACTCTTTGAGTGGAAAGGAAAGACCAAAAGTGACAGAGACAGAAAGGATTGGAGAAAATCTCCAGAAACAACAACAAAACAAAGAATAAAGTGGCAATAAATATATATCTTTCCAAGAAAGTCTAATTGATATGCTAAGAGAGAAGAAAAAGGGAATCAAAAATGCTTAATTAAAATCTGAGAAGGCAGAAAAATATTATAAGGAAAAAAGAAACAAAGAACAAGGGTAATGAATAGAAAACGGACAAGGTCTACTTTATAGATAAAGACAC
This sequence comes from Ursus maritimus, assembly GCF_017311325.1. Classification (NCBI taxonomy): domain Eukaryota; kingdom Metazoa; phylum Chordata; class Mammalia; order Carnivora; family Ursidae; genus Ursus; species Ursus maritimus. The sequence continues at coordinate 105,810,061 of NW_024423343.1, read as the reverse complement.
AGTGTAAAAGTAAAAGGATAAAGAAAGATATGCCATGCCAAGACTAATCAAAAGAAAGCTGGAATACTTATATTAATTTCAGACAAAGCAGACTTTATAGCAAAGAAAATTATGAAGGATAAAGAGAGGCTTACATAACGATAAAAGGGTCAATTCTTTAAAAAGGAATGACAATACTTACGTGTTTGTACCTAACAACAGACTGTCAAATTATGTGAAGCAAAAACTTGATAAACATGCAAAAAGAAATAGATGAGTTCACTTTTACAGCTGGAGATTTCAAATTCCTTCTATTAGTGATTGACAGATCCAGCAGGCATAAAATCAGTAAGGACATTGTTGAAATGAAAAGTACTATTAATCAACTGGACCTAATTGACATCTATAGAATACTTCATCCAATGACTGCAGAATACACATTCTTCTCAAGCTCACATGGAATTTTCACTAAAATAGACCATATTCTTGGCCATAGAGCATACCTTAAAAATAGACCTCAAAAGAATAGAAATCATACAATGTCTGCTTTCAGACTGTGGTGGAATTAAACTAGAAATTAATAACAGAAAGATAGCTGGAAAACCCCAAAATATTTGGAGATCAACAATGAACTGCTAAATACCACATGGGTCAAAGAATCTCAAGGGAAGTCTAAAATATTTTCAACTAAGTGAAAATGAAAATTCAACTTATCAAAATTTATTAGATATCAAGAACAGTATTAGAGGGAAATTTAGAGCATTGAGTGCATATATTAGAAAATAAAAAAGATAGGGGCGCCTGGGTGGCACAGCGGTTAAGCATCTGCCTTCGGCTCAGGGCGTGATCCCAGCATTCTGGGTTCGAGCCCCACATCAGGCTCCTCTGCTATGAGCCTGCTTCTTCCTCTCCCACTCCCCCTGCTTGTGTTCCCTCTCTCGCTGGCTGTCTCTATCTCTGTTAAATAAATAAATAAAATCTTAAAAAAAAAAAAGAAAACAGAAAAGATATAAAACCAATAATCTGAATTTCCATACTTATAAAACTAGAAAAAGAAGGGAAATTAAATACAAATTAAGCAGAAGAAAGAAATAATAAAAATTAGAGCAGAAATCAGTGAAGTTGAAAACAGGAAATCAATAAAGAAAATCAACAAAACCAAAAGTTTGTTCTTGGAGAGATCAACAAAATTGATAACCTCTGGCCAGGTTAACTAAGGAAAAAAGAAAGAAGACACAAATGACTAATAAAAAAATGAAGGAGGGTTTATACTTACTGATCCCATTGTCATTAAAAGAATATTAAAGAAATGCTATGAACAACTCTATGCTCACAAATTTGATAACCTAGATGAAATGGACCATTTCCTTAAAGGACACAATTTGCCAAACTCACACAAAGAGACATACATAATTCAAATAGGCCAATATTCAAAAGAAACTGAATCAATATTTGAATCAATAATTACTAACCTTCCAAAACAGAAAGCACGAGACTCAGATGGGTTCACTGGTGAATTCTACCATATATTTAAGGAATAAATTATACCATGTGTATACAATATATTCCCAAAATAGAAGAGGGAATGCTTCACAACTGGTTTTATGAGATAAAAGATATTACAAGAATGGAAAACCACAGACTGACGTGTCCCATGAAATGGATGCAAAAATTCTCAACAAAACATTAGCAAATCAAATCCAACAATGCATAAAAAGAATTACACACCACAACCAAGAGGGATTGATTCTCAGTATGTAAGCCTGCTTCAACATTGCAAAATCAATCAATACAATTCATCACATCAATATTCTAAAGAAGAAAAATCACATGATCATATCGCTAGTTGCAGGAACACTTTACAAAATCCAACACCCACTTATGATAAAAACGCTCAGTAAACTAGGAGCAGAGGGGAACTTCCTCAACTTGATAAAGAACATCTACAAAAAAACTAAAGCTAACATTATACTTAATCTAGGGAAATGATGTTTTCTGACTAAGATCAGGGACAGGCAAGGATGTCCAATCTCACTACCCATATTCAACATCACTCCAGAAGTCCTAATTAATTCAATAAGACAAGAAAATATAGATTGGGAAGGAAGAAGTAAAACTTTCTTTGTTCACAGATAACATGATTGTCTATCTAGAAAATCCCATAGAATCAACAAGAACAAAAAAACCCTCTCGAATGAATAAAGAATTATAGCAAGGTTGCAGGATACAAAGTTAATGAACAAAAGTAGATTGCTTCCTTATATACCAGCACTGAACAACAGGAATTTCAAATTTAACACATAATATCATTGACATTGACACCTCCCAAAATAAAATATTTAGGTACACATCTAACATATGTATAAGATCTATATGAGAAAAACTATAAAATTCTCATGAAAGAGGTTAAGGATCTGAATAAATGAAGAGACATTCCATTACATGACCAAGAAAATTCAATAGTCAAGATATCAGCTCTTACCAATTTGATCTATACTTTCAGCACAATCCCAATCAAAATCCCAGCAAGTTATTTAACGGATATTGGGAAACTTATTCTAAAATTTATATGGAAAGGCAAAAAACTCAGAATAGCCTATACAACATTGAAAAGAAAGAACAAAATTGGAGATCATCACTATTTGACTTCAATAATTACTATAAAGCTACAGTAATCAAGACAGTTTGGTATTAGTGAACAGACAAATAGATCAATGGAAGAGAGTAAAGAGCCCAGAAATAGATCCACATAAGTGTGATGTATTTATTACTGACAAAGGAGCAAGGCAATTCATTAGATAAAGGGTAATCTTTTTCCACAAATGGTTTCAGAACAACTGGACATCCACATGTAAAAAAAAAAAATCATATAGAGATAGAAAATACATCTTTTACAAAACTTAATTCAAAATGGGTCATAGACCTAAATGAAAAACTCAAAACTATAAAACATCTAGAAAATAATTGGGAAGAAAATCTAGGTGAACTTGAGTTTGAGATGACTTTTCAAATACAAAGCCAAAGGCATGAAAAAAATAACCAAAAACTTAGATGTCTTTAAAATTAAAAACTGCTCTGCAAGAAACACTGCTGTGACCATAAAAAGACAAGTCACAGACTTGGAGAAAAACCTCTCTCTCTCATATCTATAAATGGGCGAAAGATCTGAACAAACAACTCATCAAGGAAAATATACAGGTGGCAAATAAGCATTTGAAAGATGCCCAACATTGTATGTAAATACGGAACTGCAAATTAAAACAACAGTGAGATACCACTATGCACCTATGAGAATGGCAAAAATCTAAAACACTGGCAATGCCATATGCTGGTGAGGATGTGCAACAAGAGGAATTCTCATTTATTGTTGGTGGAAACACAAACTGGTACAGCCACTTTTTAAGACAGTTTGGCAGTTTCTTACAAACTAAACATAATCTTACCATATAATCCAGCAATCATGTTCCTTGATATTTTCCCAAATGTAAACTTATATTCACACAAAAACCTGCACGCAGATTTTTTTTTTAAGAAGTAGGCTCCAATACAGGGCTTGAACTCACAACCCGGAGATCATGATCTGAGCCCATATCAAGAGTCAGAGTCCTAACTGAGTGAGCCACCCAGGTGCCCCAGTTTTGGTAACTACAAAGAAAGCTGCTCAATACAGCTGGGTACAGGGACACCTGGGTGGCTCAGTTAGTCAAGCATTGAACTCTGGATCTCAGCTTAGGTCTTGATCTCAGGGTTGTAAGATCAAACCCCAAGTCAGGCTCTGTGCTGGGCATGTATTCTTTCTCTCCCTCTGCCCTTCCCCACACTTTCTCCCCCTCTATAAAAATAAAATAAAAAATAAAATAAAAAAAATAAAATAAAATAATAAAATAAAATAAAATAAAATAAAATATATAATTACCAAAACTTGGAAGCAACCAAGAAGTTCTTCAAGAGGTTAATGGAGAAACAAACCATGGGACATCCAGACAATCGATTATTCTTCATTAATAAAATGAAATGAGCTATCAAGCCATAAAAAAACATGGAGAAACTTAAATTCATATTGCTTAGTGAAATAAGCCAGTTTGAAAAGTTTGCATACTCTATGATTCCAATTATATGACATTTTGAGAGAAGCAAAAATATGGAGACAGTAAAAACATTAGTGGTTGCTAAGGCTCAAGGGGAGGGAGGGAAGAGTTAGGGCAGTGAAACTATTTTCTGTGATACCGTAAGGTTGAATACATGTCAGTATACATTTGTCAAGACCCATACAATGTCCAACCCAAAGATTGAGCGCTAATGTAAACCATGGACTTTAGTTAATAATAATGTATCAATATTGACTCATCAGTTGTAACAAATGTACCAAGCCAATGCAGGATCTTAGTAAGAGGGGAAACTGGGAGAGGGGAGAGAAATACATGGGAACTCTCTGTGTCTTCAATTGAATTTTTCTGTAAAACAGAAACTCCTTAAAAAGTTTGTTTTTATTTTTTTAGGTTTTTATTTTGACTACAGTTAGTTAACACACAGTGTTACATTAGTTTCAGGTATACAAAACAGTGATTCAACAAATCCGTACAATGCCCCATCATCTATTTCACCCATCCCCCTACCCACCTCCCCTTTGGTAATCATCAGTTTGTTCTCTATAATTAAGAGTTTGTTTCCTGGTTTGTCTCTCGCTCTCTCTTTTATCCCCCTTTGTTCATAATTTGTTTCTTAAACTTCACCTGTGTGAAATCATATAGTATTTGTCTTTTTCAGACTTATTTCACTTAGCATTATACTCTCTAGCTCCATCCATGTCATTGCAAATGGCAAGAATTCATTCTTTTTTATGGCTGAATAAATATTCCATTGTATATATATATATATACCACATCCTCTTTACCCATTTATCAATCAATGGACACAGGCTGCTTCCATAACTTGGCTATTGTAAATAATACTGCAGGAAACATAGGGGTACCTGTATCCCTTTGAATTAATGGTTTGGTTTTTTTTTTCATTCTTTGGGTAAATACCCAGTAGTGAGATTGCTGGATCATAGGGTAGTTCTATTTTTAACTTTTTGAAGAAGCTGCATACTGTTTGCATTCCCACCAACAGTGCACCAGGGTTCCTTTTTCTCCATATCCTTGCCAACACCTGTTGTTTCTTGTGTTGTTGATTCTCGTTTAGCACGATACTCTCTAGCTCCATACACGTTATTGCAAATGGCAAGATTTCATTCTTTCTTATGGCTGAGTAATATTCCATTGTGTGTGTATATATATATATATACACACACACACATATATATGTGTGTGTGTGACATCTTCTTTATCCATTCTTCACATAATGGACATTTGGGCTCTTCCATAATTTGGCTATTGTTGATAACGCTGCTATAAACATTGGGTTGCATGTATCCCTTCTAATCTGTATTTTTGTATCCTTTGGGTAAATACCTAGTAGTGCAGTTGCTGGATCCTAGGGCAGTTCTATTTTTAACATTTTGAGGAACCTCCATGCTGTTTTCTAAAGTGGCTGCACCAGTTTGCATTCTCACCAACAGTGTAAACATTTCCCCCTTTCTCCCTATCCTCACCAATATTTGTTGTTTCATCTGTTGTTAATTTTAGCCGTTCTGACAGGTGTGAGGTGATATCTCATTGTGGTTTTGTTTGCCTTTCCCTGATGATAAGTGATGATGAGCATCTTTCCATGTGTCTGTTGGTCATCTGTATGTCTTCTTTGGAGAAATGTCTATTCATGTCTTCTGCTCATTTTTTTAAATTTCCAAATATCTTCTCCCATTCCATAGGTTGCCTTTTAATTTTGTTGTTTTCTTCCTTGTGCAGAAGCTTTTTATGTTGATGTAATAACAATAGTTTATTTTGCTTTTGTTTCCCTTACCTCAGGAGACCTATCTAGAAAAAAGTTGCTCTAGCCAATATCAGAGAATTTACTGCCTGCGTTCTATGATTTTTTATGGTTTCAGGTCTTCAATCCTTTTTGAATTTATTTTTGTGTGTGGTGAAAGAAGGTGGTCCAGTTTGATTCTTTTGCATGTTGCTGTCCAGTTTTCCCAACATCATTTGTTGAACAGACGGTCTTTTTCCTGGGTATTCTTTACTGCTTTGTCAAAGATTAATTGACCATGTAATTGTGGGTTTGTTTCTGCATTTTCTATTCTGTTCCACTGATTTATGTGTCTATTTTTGTGCCAGTATTATACTATCTTAATTAACTACAGCTTTATAATATAACTTGATGTCTGGAATTGTGATGCCTCCAGCTTTGCTTTTCTTTTTTCAAGATTGTTTTGGCTATTCCGGGTCTTTTTGTGGTTCCATACAAATGTTAGCATTGTTTATTCTCTGTGCTAAATGCTGTTGGTATTTTGTTAGGTTTTGCATTAAACGTGTAGGTTGTTTTGGGTAGTATAGACATGTTAATGGTATTTGTTCTTCCAATCCATGAGCATAGAATATCTTTCCATTTTTTGTGTCTTTTTCAATTTCTTTCATCAGTGTTTTATAGTTTTCAGAGTAGAGATCTTTCCCCTCTTTGGTTAGGTTTATTCCTAGGTACCTTATTATTTTTGGTACAGTTGTAAATGGGATTGTTTTCTTAATTTCTCTTTCTGCTGCTTCATTATTGCCATATAAAAATGCAACAGATTTCTGTACATTGATTTTGTATCCTGTGGCTTTACTAAATTTGTTTATTAGTTTAGCAGTTTTTTGGTGGAGTTTTTTTGGGTTTTCTATATATCGTATCATGTCATTTGCAAATAGTGACAGTTTTGCTTCTTCCTTACTGATTTGGATGTCTTTTATATCTTTTTGTTGTCTGTTTGCTGTGGCTAGGGATCCAGTACTGTGTTGAAGAAAAGTGGTGAGAGTGGACATCCTTCTCTTTTTCCTACCTTAGAAGAAAAAGCTCTTGGTTTTTTCCCCATTAAGGATCATATTAGCTGTGGGTTTTTCATATATGACCTTTGTCATGTTGAGATACGTTCCCTCAAAACCTACTTAGCTGAGGTTTTTATCACGAATGGATGTTGTACTCTTTCAAATGCTTTTTCTGCATCAGTTGAAATGATCTAATGGTTCTTATCCTTTCTCTTATCACGTTGATTGATTTGTGAATATTGAACCACCTTTGCAATCCAGTAATAAATCCCATTTGATTGTGGTGAATGCTTTCTTAAAAAAATGTATTGTCGGATTAGGTGTGCTAGTATTTTGTTGAGGATTTTCGCATCTATGTTCATCAGAGATATTGTCATGTAATTTTCTTTGTGCGTGTGTGTGTGTGTGTGTGTGTGTGTGTGTGTGGTTTCTTTATCTGGTTTTGGTATCAGGGTAATGTTGGCCTCATAGAATGAATTTGGAAGTTTTCCTTCCCTTTCTATTTTTAAGAATAGCTTGAGAAGAATAGGTATTAACTCTTCTTTAAATGTTTGTTAGAATTCGCCTGTGAAGTCTTCTGGTCCTGGACTTTTCTTTGTTGAAAGTTTTTAAATTACTGATTCAGTTTCTTTGCTGGATTTCAGTCTGTTCAAATTTTCTATTTCTTTCTGTTTCAGTTTTGCTAGGTTTTATGTTTCTAGGAATTTATTCATTTCTTTTAGGTTGTGCAATTTTATATTATTCTCTTATAATTGTATTTCTCTGGTGTTAGTTGTTTTTTCTCCTCTCTCATTTGTGATTTTATTTATTTGAGTCCTTTCTCTTTTTGTCTTGATAAGTCTGGCTAGAGGTTTATCAATTTTATTGATTTTTTTCAAAGAACCAGATCCTGGATTCTATTGATTTTTTTTCAAAGAACCAGTTCCTGGATTCATTGATCTATTGTGGGTTTTTTATAAAAATTTTGGTATTTTTTGTTGTTGTTGTTTCTATTATTTATTTCTGCTCTAATCTTATTTATTTCCTTCCTTCTGCTGGCTTTAGGCTTTTTTTGTTGTTCTTTTCCTAGCTCCTTTAGGTGTAAGGTTATGTTGTGTATTTGAGATTTTTCTTACTTCTTGAAGTAGGCCTATATTGCTATAAATGTCCCTCTTAGCACCACTTCTGCTGCATCCCAAAGGTTTTGGACCATTGTGTTCCACTTTTGTTTCCATGTACTTTTTAATTTTTCTTTTATTTCCTGGTTGACACATTCATTATTTAGTAGCATGTTATTTAACCTCTGTGTATTTGTGGTCTTTCCAGATTTTTTTCTTGTGGTTGACTTCTGGTTTCATAACATTGTGGTCAGAAAAGATGCATGGTATTTGGGCTCCAAATTCAACCGTGATTCTGCTTCTCCTTCCCCTGCCCCTCCCCCTACTCATGCTCTCTCTCTCTCTCTAGCTCCCTCAAAATAATACATAAAATCTTAAAAAAAAAAAAAAAAGAAAAAGAAAAGATGCACGGTATGATTTCAGTCTTCTTGAATTTGTTGAAGCTTGTTTTGTGGGCTAGTATGTGATCTATTCTAGAGAATGTTCCATGTGTACTTGAGAAGAATGTGTATTCTACGTTTTTTTAGGGTGGAATATTCTGAATATATCTGTTAAATCTATCTGGTCCAGTGTGTCATTGAAAGCCACTGTTTCCTTGTTGATTTTCTGTTTAGATGATCTGTCCATTGATGAAAGCAGAGTGTTAAAATCCCCTATATTATTGTATTATTATGGATTAGTTTTTTATGCTATTAACTGTTCTACATATTTGGGTGCTCCCATGTTGGGTGCATAAATATTTACAATTGTTATATCTTCTTGTTGGATTGTTCTCTTTATTATTATATAATATCATTCTTTGTCTCTTTTTACAGCCTTTGAAAGTCTGTTTTCTCTGATATTAGTATTGCTACTCTGGCTTGCTTTTGATATCCATTTGCATGGTAGATATTTCTCCATCCCCTGTAATGAGTCTCTTGTAGGTAGCATATTGATGGGTCTTGTTTTTTAATATATTCTGACACTCTGTTTTTTTTGATTGGAGTGTTTAGTCCATTTACATTCAAAGTAATCATTGATAGATATGTATTGCCATTTTATTATTAATTTTGTGGCTGTTTCTGAAGATTTTCTCTGATCCTTTTTCTTTCTCTCATGGTTTGCTGGTTTTCTTTACTGATATATTTGGATTTCTTTTTCTTCATTCTTTGCATATTTATTAGTGGTTTTGATTGTTACCATGAGGCTTTTATATAACTTCTTCTGCAAATAGCAGTCTATATCCAGTTGATGGTCGGGGTGCCTGGGTGCCTCAGATGGTTAAGCATCTGCCTTCATCTAAGGTCATGATCCTGGAATCAAGCCCCACATTGGGCTCCTGGCTCAGTGGGGAGTCTGCTTCACCCTCTCCCTCTCCTGTTCCCCCTGCTTGTGCTCTCTCACTCTCTCTGTCAAATAAATAAATAAAATCTTAAAAAAAAATAAATTCAGTTGATAGTCATTTAAGTTTGAATCCATTCTTTACTCCTCCCTATGTTTTAGGTATATGGTGTCATATTTTACATCCTTTTGTTTTGTGAGTTCCTTGACTGATTTTTTACAGAAATACTAATTTTTGCTGCTTTTATGTTTCCTACTTTCATACTATCACTTTTGCTTTTCCTTTCCACTCAGAGTACTCTTTAATATTTCTTGCAGAGCTGGTTGAGTGGTTGTGAACTCCTTTAGTTTTTGTTTTTCTGATAAACTCTTTATCTCTCCTTCTATTATGAATGATAGCCTTGCTGGATAGAATATTCTTAGCTGTAGATTTTTCCCAGTCAGCACTTTGAATATATCATGCCACTCCCTTCTGGCTTGGAAAGTTTCTGGTGAAAAATCCCCCAATAGTTTTAGAGGGTTTCCCTTGTATGTTATTTTTTTTTCTTGCTGCTTTAAAATATTTTTTTCTTTATCACTATATTTTGCCCATTTAATTACAATATGTCTTGGTGTGGATCTTCTTTTGTTGATTTTCTGGTGGGTTCTCTGTGCCTCCTGGATCTGGATATATGTTTCCTTCCCCAGGCTAGGTAAGTTTTCAGGTTTTATTTCTTGAAATAAATTTTCTGCCCCCTTTTCTCTCTCTTTTTCTTCTGGGACTCCTATAAGTGAATGTTATTATATTTGATGGAGTTACTGGGTTCCCTAACTTTATTCTTATATTTACATAATTCTTTTTTCTCTGTTTTGTTCAGCTTGATTACTTTCCATTACTCTATCTTTTAGCTCATTAATTCGCTCTTCTGCTTCTTCCAGCCTGCTTTTTATTCCATCAAATGTGTTTTTAATCTCATTTTTTGCACTCTTCACCTCTGATGGGTACTTTTTTGTCCCTATGTTAAGGGCCTCACTGATGTCTTCCACTCTTTTCCAAGTCTAGTAGATTTCTCTTATGATCATTGCTTTAAACTCTCCATCAGGCATGTTACTTCTATCTGTTTCACATCAATCTCTGGCTGCAGCTTTGTCCTCTTCTTGCATTTGGGACAAATTTCTCTGCCTTTTCATTTAAGTCTCTGTACCTGTTTCTCTGTGTTAGAACAGTCAGCTACATCTTCTGATCTTGAGGGTAATGGCCTTATGGAGAAGAGGTCCTGTAGTGCCCCTGACATGTAGTGTTCCCTGTTCCCCAGAGCCTAATCCTCCCAGGAGTATCTCCAATGTGTGCTGCATGCACTCTGCTGTTTTGTCCTGGCTGCTTTATCCTTTAGGCCAGTTGTGAGCTAAGGCTCTCTTTGCCTGTTGTGGGCAGTTTTTTGTCCCTGGCCTGAATGTGGTGCATTTTAACTAGGTGTTCTCCAGTTTGCTTGTGCAATGAGACCTGTCACCACCACCACAAGGACCAAGGCTCCACAAAATTCCCAAATCTGAATGTGTGGTATGAGCAGGGGTTTTGACCAGTCTTCTGGAGGAGGTGGCCCTTGGTGCTGGGACTGAGGCAAGAATGACTAGAAAGGGTGATTCCACCAGCGTGGGGGGGGGAGGGGCTAGGGCTTGCTAATGAGTGTCAGTGCTGTACTCATTCCCACAGATGGCCCTGTGGTTATGCTGAGGGATGGGGGTGGGGAATGGCACCTGCCAGTTCCTTTGTTCCCAGAAGGGTCTATTCATGAACACTGCCTCTCTGGGACATGGTCCAAAATGAGCAAATAACACCCCCCCCAATGTGTCCCAGGCGCTGTTTAGATCGCTGTTTCCACATTGTATGTCTATAGGCTATTTGCCTTGCCTTCTCTCCAAGAGCAGCCTTGATGCCTCTGGGCTCTCCCCAGGCACCAAGCCCACTGACCTTAAAACTTCAGACTAAATTTAAGCCCTACTGGTTGCTAGACTCATGACATTTAGGTCCACTCACTTTCCAAACCAATTTCTATGAGGATTCATTTTCTCTGTGTGCTCCCCTATGTGTTAATCTCTCTCTTGCTCTTCTTCTTAACCAAGATACGTTTCTCTTCCAAACCACATCTCAGCACTTCCTGCCTTCTTCAGTGTGACCTCTTCTTTCCATTTGTTTGTTTGTTTATAAAGATTTTATTTTATTTATTTGAGAGAGTGAGAGAGATCATGTGGGGGGGGAGAGGGCAGAGGGAGAGGGAGAAGCAACTCCCCACTGAGCAGGGAGCACAATCTGGGGTTCAATCCCAGGACCCTGGGATCATGACCTGAGCTGAAGGCAGATGCTTAACTGACTGAACCACCCAGGCACCCCTCTTCTCTCCCTTTAGTTGTAGAGTTTGTTTTGCCAGTCTTCAGGTTGATTTCTGGGGTATTTAGGATTATTTGATAGTCATCTAGCTGTGTTCACGGGATGAGGTGAGCCTCAGGCCCTCCCATTCCACCACCATCTTTCCTCTCTCCTATTAAAATTTTTAAATGTGGCAGCTATTTTATGCTTCCCCTTCAATTAATTTGCTGATTTGCTGCATCTGGAGGCTTCATAGGAGACTTGAGTGTTTTTAAATAGTAGAACCTAATCTCCCTTAGTCTTAGGTATCTGGGAGACAAAATCCTATCCAGAAAAAGGACTTAGCTCAAACAAAGTGCCAATCTCTTTCATAAAATATTTGACAAGTTTGGAAGCAGTCTGGGGTAGGAAACTGAAGACCAGAGTTTAAAACTGCCAAGAGGAAGAACAACATTCTGCATCCTTGGGGTGGACAAAGTAGACCCGTCAGGCTCTCAGTCCAAAGCTGAGGGTGTCTCATCATTATTTGAAATGAGATGGGGTCTGATTCTTTTTTTTTTTTTAATGATTTTTTATTATATTGTGTTAGTCACCATACAGTACATCCCCGGATTCCGATGTAAAGTTCGATGCTTCATTAGTTGCGTATAACACCCAGTGCACCATGCAATACGTGCCCTCCTTACTACCCATCACCAGCCTATCCCATTCCCCCACCCCCCTCCCCTCTGAGGCCCTCAGTTTGTTTCTCATAGTCCATAGTCTCTCATGTTTCATCCCCCTTCTGATTACCCCCCCTCTCTTAATCCCTTTCTTTCCCTACCGATCATCCTGGTTCTTATGTTCCATAGATGAGAGAAATCATATGATAATTGTCTTTCTCTGCTTGACTTATTTCACTTAGCATTATCTCCTCCAGTGCCGTCCATGTTGCAGCAAATATTGAGAACTCATTCTTTCTGATACCTGAGTAATATTCCATTGTATATATGGACCACAACTTCTTAATCCAGTCACCTGTTGAAGGGCATCTCGGTTCCTTCCACGATTTAGCTATTGTGGACAATGCTGCTATGAACATTGGGGTGCATATGGCCCTTCTCTTCACTACGTCTGTATCTTTGGGGTAAATACCCAGTAGTGCAATGGCTTGGTCATCGGGTAGCTCTGTGGACATTGCTGCTATGAACATTGGGGTGCATATGGCCCTTCTCTTCACTACGTCTGTATCTTTGGGGTAAATACCCAGTAGTGCAATGGCTGGATCATAGGGTAGCTCAATTTTTAACTTTTTAAGGGACCTCCACACTGTTTTCCAGAGTGGCTGTACCAACTTGCATTCCCACCAACAATGTAGGAGGGATCCCCTTTCTCCACATCCTCTCCAACAATTGTTATTTCTTGCCTTGTCTATTTTTGCCATTCTAACTGGCGTAAGGTGGTATCTCAGTGTGGTTTTGATTTGAATTTCCCTGATGGCTAATGATTTTGAACATTTTTTCATGTGTCTGTTAGCCATTTGTATGTCTTCATTGGAAAAGTGTCTGTTCATATCTTCTGCCCATTTTTTGATTTGTTTATTTGTTTCTCGTGTATTGAGTTTGAGAAGTTCTTTGTAGATCTTGGATACCAGTCCTTTATCTGTAGTGTCATTTGCAAATATCTTCTCCCATTCCGTGGGCTGCCTCTTAGTTTTTCTGACTGTTTCCTTGGATGTGCAGAAACTTTTAATCTTGATGAAGTCCCATAAATTCATTTTATCTTTTGTTTCTCTTGCCTTTGGGGATGTATCATGAAAAAGGTTGCTTTGGCCGATGTCGTAGAGGTTGTTGCCTATGTTCTCCTCTAGAATTTTGATGGATTCCTGTCTCACATCGAGGTCTTTCATCCATTTGGAGTTTATTTTTGTGTATGGTGTGAGAGAGTGGTCAAGTTTCATTCTTTTGCATGTAGCTGTCCAATTTTCCCAGCACCATTTATTGAAGAGACTGTCTTTTTCCCACCGGATGTTTTTTCCTGCTTTATCAAATATTAGTTGCCCAAAGAGCCGAGGGTCCATTTCTGGGCTCTCTATTCTGTTCCATTGGTCTATGTGTCTGTTTTTGTGCCAGTACCATGCTGTCTTTGTGATCACAGCTTTGTAGTACAGCTCGAAATCCGGCATTGTGATGCCCCCAGCTTTGTTTTTCCTTTTCAACAGTTCCTTGGAGATTCGGGGCCTTTTCTGTTTCCATACAAATTTAAGGACTGTTTGTTCCAGTTCTTTGAAAAATGTCCTTGGTATTTTGATCGGGATAGCATTGAAAGTGTAGATTGCTCTGGGTAGCATGGACATTTTAACTATGTTAATTCTTCCGATCCATGAGCATGGAATATCTTTCCATCTTTTTATGTCTTCCTCAATGTCTTTCAAGAGTGATTTATAGTTTCTAGAATATAGGTCCTTTACGTCTCTGGTTAAGTTAATTCCAAGGTAACGTATGGTTTTTGGTGCTATTGTAAATGGGATGGATTCCCTAATTTCTCTTTCTTCGGTCTCGTTATTCGTGTATAGAAATGCAACTGATTTCTGAGCATTGATTTTGTATCCCGCCACGTTACTGAATTGCTCTATAACTTCTAATAGTTTGGGAGTGGCTTCTTTTGGGTTTTCCATATAGAGTATCATGTCATCTGCAAAGAGAGACATTTTGACTTCTTCTTTGCCAATTTGAATACCTTTGATCCCTTTTTGTCGTCTGATTGCTGTTGCAAGGACTTCTAGTACTATGTTGAATAATAGTGGCGAGAGTGGGCATCCTTGTCGAGTTCCTGATCTTAAGGGAAAGGCTTCCAGCTTTTCCCCATTGAGAATAATATTTGCAGTAGGCTTTTCATAGATGGCTTTTATGAGATTGAGAAATGTACCTTCTATTCCTACACTCTGAAGGGTTTTAATCAGGAAAGGATGCTGTATTTTGTCAAATGCTTTTTCGGCATCGATTGAGAGGATCATATGGTTCCTGAGTCTTTTCTTGTTGATATGATGTATCACGCTGATTGATTTGCGAATATTGAACCACGCTTGCATCCCAGGTATGAATCCCACTTGATCATGATGGATAATCCTTTTAATGTACTGTTGGATTCTATTAGCAAGTATCTTGTTGAGGATTTTGGCGTCCATATTCATTAGGGAAATCGGTCTGTAATTCTCCTTTTTGAGGGGGTCTTTGCCTGGTTTGGGGATCAAGGTAATATTGGCCTCATAGAATGAGTTTGGTAGCTTTCCTTCTGTTTCTATTTTTTGAAATAGCTTTAGGAGAATAGGTATTATTTCTTCTTTGAATGTTTGGTAGAATTCCCCAGGAAAACCGTCCGGGCCTGGAGTTTTGTTATTTGGAAGGTTGTTTATCACTGATTCAATCTCTTCATAATTAATTGGCCTGTTTAAAAAATCAATTTCTTCCTGTTTCAATCTTGGTAGTTTATAGGTTTCCAGGAAGGATTCCATCTCTTCCAGATTGCTTAGTTTATTGGCATATAGCTGTTGATAAAAATTTCTAATAATCCTTCCAATTTCAATGGTGTTGGTCATGACCTCTCCTTTTTCATTCATAATTTTAATAATTTGGGTCCTTTCTCTTTTCTTTTGGATAAGTCTTGCCAGTGGTCTGTCAATTTTATTGATTCTCTCAAAGAACCAGCTTCTAGTCCTGTTGATCTGCTCTACTGTACTTCTGGTTTCTGATTGATTGATTTCTGGTCTAATTTTGGTCAACTGCTTCCTCATGCATGGATTAGGCCTGTCCCTCTGTTGCTGTTCCAGCTTCTTGAGGTGAGAATATAAAAACTGCATTTTAGATTTTTCTATTCTTTTGAGTGAGGCTTGGATGGCTATGTATTTCCCCCTTAGGACTGCCTTTGCAGTATCGAGTTGGGGTCTGATTCTAACTACAACTGAGGTTAAGCTTCATCCAGCATAGTTATTTTTTTATTATTGAGATATGATGGATATATAACATTATATTATGTTCAGGTATAGAACATAGTGATTTGACATTTGCATATATTACAAAATTATCTCCAAAGTAAGTGCAGTTACTATCTGTCACCACACAGTTAATACAATATTATTGACTATATTCCCCATGCTGTACATTATATCCCCATGACTTACTTATTTTATAACTGAAAGTTTATTCTTCTTGATTCCCTTCACCCATTTCACGCTTCCACAGATCCCCTTTACCCCTGGCAGTCACCAATCTGTTCTCTATATTTATGAATCTGGGTTTTATTTTGTTTGTTTTGTCAATCCCACCTATAAGTGAAATCATGCAGTATTTGTCTTTCTCTGACTCATTTCACTTAGAATAATACCTGCTAGGTCCATCTGTGTTGATGCACATAGTAAGATTTCATTCTTTTTTAGGGCTGAGTGGTATTCTATTGTGTGCACATGCCACATCATCTTCATCCATGGACACTTAGGTTGTTTCCATATCTTGGCCTTGTAAATAATGCTTCAGTGAACACAAGGGTGCATATATCTTTTTTTAATTAGTGCTTTCATTTTCTTCAGATAGATACCCAGTAGTAGAATTCCTAGATCATATGGTAATTCTATTTTAATTTGAGGAGCCTTATATTGTTTCCCATAGTGGCTGCACCTATTTACATTCCCACCAACAGTAAGCCAGGGTTCCCTTTTCTCCACATCCTTGCCAGCAGTTGCTATTTCTTGTCTTTTTGATGATAGCCATTCTGACAGGTGTGATACATCTCACTGTGGTTTTTATTTGTATTTCCCTGATGATTTGTATTCCCTTGATGTTGAACACCCTTTCATATGGCTGTTGGATATCTATATGTCTTCTTTTGAAAAATTTCTATTCAGATTCTCCACCCTTTTAAAAAATCAAATTGTTTTTTGGTATTGAGTTATATGAGTTCTTTATATATTTGGGATATTAACCACTTATTGAATGTATGACTTGCAAATATCTTCTCCCATTCAGTAGGTTGCTTCTTCATTTTGTTGATAGTTTCCTTCACTGTGCAGAGCTTCTTAGTTCAGTGTAGTTTCATTTGTTTAGTTTTGTTTTTGTTTCCTTTGCCTTTGCAGTCAAAGCAAAAAGAAAAAAAAAAAAAAGAAAAAGAAAAATCACTAAGACCAATGCCAAGGAGTTTATGACCTATGTTTTCTTCTGGAAGTTTTATGGTTTCAGGTCTTACATTGAAGTCTTTAATCCATTTGATTAAATTTTCGTGTATGGTGTAAGATAGTGGTCCAGATTCATTCTTTTTCTTTTTCTTTTTTTTTAATTAAAAAAAATTTTTTAAATAAGCTCCATGCCCAGTGTGGAACCCGATGTGGGGCTTGAACTCACGGCCCTATGATCAAGACCTGAGCTGAGATCAAGTGTCAGACACTTAACTGACTGAGCCACCCAGATGGCCCAGGTTCATTCTTTTGCATGTAATTGTCTAGTTTTTCCAACACCATTTTTTGAAAAGACTGTCTTTTTCCCCATTATACAATATTCTTGCCTCCTTTGCTGTAGGTTAATTGATCATATAGGTGTGGATCTATTTTGGCACTCTCCTGTACTTTTGATCTATGTGTCTGTTTTTGTGCTAGTATCATATTGTTTTGACTACTATAGCTTTGTAGTATATCATGAAATCTGAGATTGTGATACCTCCAGCATTGTTCTTTTTTTCTCAAGATTGCTTTATCTATTCAAAGTCTTTTGTGGCTCCATATAAGTTTTTAATTTTTAAAATATTTTTTAAAAGTTTTTACTTAAGGGGCCCCTGGATAGCTCAGTGTGTTAAGCATTGAACTCAACCTCAGCTCAGGCATCGATCTCAGGGTTGTGAGTTCAAACCCCACATTGGGCTCCATGCTGGGTGTGTAGCCTACTGAAAAAAAAAGGTTTTACTTAAATTCCATTTAGTTCACATACAGAGTAATATGAATTTCAGGTGTACAATATAGTGATTCAACACTTTCATACAACTCCTGGTGCTCATCACAACAAATACATTCTTTGATCCCCATCACCTATTTAACCCATCCCCCCACCCACCTCCCCTCCTGTAAACATAAGTTTGTTCTCTATAGTTAAGAGTCTGCTTCTTTGTTTGCCTCTCTCTCTTTTCCCCCTTCCCATTTTTTTGTTTCTTAAATTCCACACATGAGTGAAATCATATGGTATTTGTCTTTCTCTCACTGACTTATTTTGCTTAGCATAATACTCTCTATACAAATTTTCCAATTACTTGTTCCAGTTCTGTGAAAAATGCTGTTTGTATTGATAAGGATAGCATTGAATCTGTAGATTGCTTTGGGTAGTATGGACATTTTAATTATATTAATTCTTTTAATCCATGGCCGTGTCATACTTTTCTGTTTGTTCTGGTCATCTTCAATTTCTTTCATTAGTGTCTTATAGTTTTCTGAGTATAGGTCTTTCCACCCCTTTGGTTTAATTTATTCTTAGGTGTTTTTTGGTGTAATATTATTTATTTATTATTTTTTAAAAGAGAACTTTTCGTGTTACTTCTACATACAGAAAATTCAATAGCATCCACTCAGTCCAGTTTGGTGGCCAGTTCTTTAGCTTTTGCTTTTTCCAACTTGGCAACACGACCCACTGACTTTGGACCTAGGACATTGCCTCCCCAGTGGCAGTGGATCTGACCATATCTGTCATTGTAATTGGTCTTAATAGCTTCCACCAGCTTAGCCAGAGTTCCTTGGTCTTCCAAGTTAACCTCTGTGAAGGTGACAGTGCTGAAGGTCTTCTTGTGGACCAGACACCCCAACCCAGCCCTCCCCTTGATAATGCAGTAGGGAACCCCCATCTCATGACACAGGGCAGGCAGGAAGACAACCAGCTCAATGGGATCCACAGCACGTGCAATCACTACCTGCTGAGTCCTTTGGTTTTCCTCTGGTGACAGTATTAACCCTAGCTCAAAGGATAGGTGGCTTCTTAGTGAGGAAAACCCTTTTGCCAGCAGATTTCTTCTCAGCCTGGTCCAACAATCTCTTCTTCTTCTCTTGCCTTGTCTATGGTCTGTATTTGTGGGCCAGCTTAAGCAGTTGAGTAGCTGTTTGGCAGTCCAAGACCTGGGTGAACTGGTTAATGGCAGGAGGCACTTTTAGACATTTATAGAAAATAGCCCTTTGCCACTGTAGCTGGATGTAGCAGGGACATTTGACAATGCAGGTGAGGTCCTTTTGGAGCTGGATGTGTTGTCCAATACCAAAATTCTTGGGTCTTTTCTCAACAGGGGACTGACCATCTTCTTAGCCTCCTGCTTCTTCACAACAGCAGGGGCCAGGACCACCTTCTTCCCATTAGCCTTCTTTCCTTTTGGCATCTTGGATGGCTGGAGGAGAGAGTGGTGTAATTTTAAATGGGATTGTTTTCTTAATTTCCCTTTCTGCTACCTCATTATTACTGTATAGAAATGGAGCCGATTTCTGTATATTAATTTTGTGTCCTGTAACTTTACTGAATTCATTTATCAGTTCTAATAGATTTTTTGTGGAGTCTTTAGGGTTTTCTATATATAGTATCGTGTCATCTGCAAATAGTGACAGTTTTACTCCTTCTTTACCAATGTGGATGGATACCTTTTATTTATTATTATTATTTTTTATCTGATTGCTGCAGCCAAGACTGCCAGTACTATGTTGAATAAAAGTGTTGAGTATGGACACCCTTGTCTTGTTCCTGATCTTAGATAATAAGATTTCAATTATTTACCATTAAGTATGTTGTTACTGTGGGTTTTTCATATATGGCCGTTACTATGTTGAGGTATGTTCCCTCTAAACTCACTTTGTTGAGAATTCTTTATCATGAATGTATGTTGTATTTTGTCAAATGTTCTTTCTGAATTTATTGAGATGATCATATGGTTTTTATCCTTTCTCTTGTTAATGTGATATATCACATTGATTGATTTGTGAATACTGAGCCACTCTTGCAACCTGGAATAAATTCCATTTGATTGTGGTGGATGACTTTTTTAATGTATTGTTAAATTTGGTTTGCTAATACTTTGTTGAGGATTTTTGCATCTATGTTCATCAGATATTGGCCTATAGTTTTCTTTTTTTGTAGTGTCTTTGTCTGGTTTTAGTATTAGGGTAAGGCCAGTCTCATAGAATAAATTTGGAAGTTTCCCTTCCTCTGCTACTTTTTGTAATAGTTTAAGAAGAATAGGTATTAACCCTTCTTTAAAAGTTGGTAGAATTCATCAGTGGAGCCTTCTGATCCTGGACTTTTGTTTGTTGGGAGGATTCTTTTTTTTAATGACTGATTCAATTTGATTACTAGTAATCAATCTGTTCAAATTTTCTATTTCTTCCTGATTCAGTTTTGGAAGATAGTATGTTTCTAGGAATTTATCCATTTTTTTCTAGGTTGTCCATTTTGTTGGCATATAATTTTTCATAATATTCTTTTATAATCTTTTGTGTTTCTCTGGTGTCTGCTATTTCTCCTCCTTCATTTCTGATTTTGAGTTCTCTCTTTTTCTTGATAAATCTTGCTAAAAGTGGATCAATTTTGTTTATCTTTTCAAAGAACCAGCTCTTGGTTTCATTTGTCTTTTTATTGTGTTTTTAATTTTTATTTCATTATTTCTGCTCTGATCTTTATTGTTCCCTTCCTTCTGCTAGCTTTGGGTTTTCTTTGTTCTCCTTTTCCAGCTCCTGTGGGTATTTGAGATTTTTCTTGTTTCTTGAGGCAGATCTGTAATGCTATAAACATCCCTCTTAGATCGGCTTTTACTGTGTCCCAAAGATATTGGACCATTGTGTTTTTATTTTCATTTGTCTCCATGTATTTGTTGGTTTCCTCTTTGATTTCTTAGTTGACATATTCATCATTTAGTAGCCTGTTGTTTAGCCTCCATGTTTTGGGTTCTTTCCAGATTTTTTTGTAATTGATCTCTAGTTTCATACAATTGTGGTTGGAAAAGATGTTTTATATGATTTCAGTCTTAAATTTATTAAGACTTGTTTCATGGCCTAATGTAATCAATCCCAGGGAGTGCTCCATATGTACTTGAAATGAAAGTGTATTCTACTTGTTTTGGGTGGAATGTTCTGTATATATCTGTCAGGTTTTTTGATGTAATGTGTTATTCAAAACCAGTGTTTCCTTGTTGATTTTCTGTCTGAATGATTAATCCATTGATATAAGTGGGATGTTAAAGTCCCCTACTATTATTGTATTACTGTTGATTTCTTCCTTTATGTCTGTTAATATTTGCTTTATGTATTTAGGTGCTCTTATGTTGGGTGATTAGATATTTACAATTGTTATATCTTCTTGCTGGATTGACTTTTTTATCATTATGTAGTGCCCATCTTTGTCTCTTGCTATAGTCTTTATTTTAAAGTGTATTTTGTCTGATATAAGTATTGCTATCCCAGCCTTTTTTATTTGTATGATATATATTTTTCTATTCCTTCATTTTCAATCTGTATTGTCTAGGTCTGAAGTGAGTCTCTTGTAGGCAGCATATAGATGGCTTTTGTTTTTGTTTTTAGCCATTTAGTCACCCTATGTCTTTTGACTTGAGCATTTAGTCCATTTACATTTAAAGTAATTATCGCCATTTTGTTGTTTTCTGGCTGTGTTTGTAGTTCTTCTCTGTTTCTCCTTCTGTTGCTTTCTTCCCCTGTGGCTTGATGGCTTTCTTTAGTGTTATGCTTGGATTCCTTTCTTTTTATTTTTTGTGTATTTTTTTTAATTGTGGTTATCATTGGGTTCATATAGAACATTTTATGTGTGTAACAGTCTATACTAAGTTGATGATCCAAGTGGTTCAAGCACACTCTAAAATAACTAAATTTTTATCCCCCCTCCACATTTTATGTATATGGCGTCATGTTTTTCATCTTTTTATTTTGTGTATCCCATGACTAATTTTTGTAGATATAATTGACTTTACTGCTTTTGTGTTTTAACCTCCATACAGGCTTTATAAGTGATTAACCTACCACCTTTACTGTATGTTTGCTTTTACCTATGAAATTCTTTCTGGGGCACCTGGGTGGCTCGGTCGTTAAGCGTCTGCCTTCGGCTCAGGGCATGATCCTGGCATTCTGGGATTGAGCCCCACATCGGGCTCCTATGCTAGGAGCCTGCTTCTTCCTCTCCCACTCCCCCTGCTTGTGTTCCCTCTCTCGCTGGCTGTCTCTCTCTCTGTCAAATAAATAAATAAAATCTTAAAAAGAAAAAGAAAAAGAAATTCTTTCATGATTTTTTTACTTCTACTCATGGCCTTCTCTTTCCACTTAAGCAATTTCCTTTAACATTTCTTCTTGTAAGGCTGGTTTAGTGTTGATGAACTTTAACTTTTGTTTGTCAGGGAAACACTTTATCTCTCCTTCTTTTTTTTCCCCCTACCCTGTTTATTTCTCCTTCTATTCTGAATGATAACCTTGCTAGATAGAGAATTCTTGGTTGTAATTTTTTTTCTTTCAGCACTTTGAATGTATCATGCCACTCATTTCTGGCCTGCAATGTCTGCTGAAAGACCAGCTGATACCAGCTTAGTTCTTGATTGAACTAGAAAGGAGAAACATTTTCTGATAGGAAAAAAATACGACCTTCAGCTGCTATGATTCCTTTTTAAATAATGTTCATTCTATAAAAATTATGAGACAGGCAGAGAAGCAAAAAATGGAACCAATAATCAAGAAGAAAGGAGCCAATATATGTAGAGCCACAAATAGACCCACAATATATTAAAGAAGATAGAGAAAGCAGTGGGCCAAATGGGTGGAAAGGTGGAAATTTTCTACAGAGAAATGGAATATGCAAAGAAAAATCAGGTGGACATTCTAGAACTGAAAACTTTGATATCTGAAATTAAAAACTCATTGCACAACTTTCACAGAGATTGGACACAGAAGACAGAATTAGTGAACTTGAGGACAGATCAATGGAAACTCCTCAAATCAGCACAGAGTGCAAGAAAGAAAGAAATGAGGAGAGATGAGATTGCAGACTGTGACTACTCATATGAAGTCCTCTGCACCATGTGACTGTTTAACCACATGCATGATTTTTTTAAACATGTGCAGTGCTCTCCTGCCTGATGAGGGGTTCTGTGGGACCTCATTGCCCACACTGGCCCTTGTGTTCATTGCACAGGTTGGTGGGAGGGGAAAGGACATAGGCTAGAAACCGGGGACCTGGGCTTCAGGTGTAGCTCTCCCATCAACTTGCTGTGTGATCTGGCTTTGCTTGCCTTCTGAATGAGGGACAACTGATGAGTACTGTGGCCCAGTGAGCTGAGGTAACTAGCCCCCAAACAATGTAGATTCTCTAGAGCCAAGTAAGGCTTGTTACTATCCGGTTACTGCAACCCAGCTTTAACACACATACTTTGTCTTCGGAAAGCTGCTATCCCTCTGGCCTACATCTCACTTTGTAATAAAAGCAGGACTCTGTGGAGACCACACAACATGGTCATGATATGTCAGCCTTCAGGACCCTGTGTTGCCATAGCCAGCCCCATTCAGCTCCAGCCTCTGCCAGAACCTAGGGATGCCGTCAGCTGTCCTGTTCATTCCTTGCTCTGCTAAAGTCTCTCCAGGACTGACATTAAGTAAGAATCCACACCTGGAGTCAGACAAATTTGGGGGCAGATCTTCATTCTCTCCATACTTACCATGTGCATTTGGAAAGCAGTTTAACCTCTCTGAGTTTCAGTTTCCTCATCTTGGTAAAGCAGAAGAGCAACAGCATGTGTCTCTTAATATCACTTAGAGGATTAAATCAAACAGCGCATATAAAGGGCCTAGAGAAATTCCTCATCCTTAGCACAGGTCAAGGAGAAGAGTCTGACTTGAGAATTTCTGGGAACTAGAAAGATTATGGTGTGTTCCTATTCCCCCCAAACATAACTTAAAATAAAAATAATACTAAACCACAAAATAAGTAAATAAAGTCCATCAAAATTCTGACTTTCCCATGATGACTACATTCTTTTTTTTTTTAAAGATTTTTATTTTTAAGTAATCTCTTCACCCAACGTGGGGCTCAAACTTACAACCCCAAGATCAAGAGTCATATGCTGTACTGACTAAGCCAGACAAATGCCCCCATGATGACTACTTTCAATGCCTTTTTTTTTCTTGACATATCCTTTTAAAACTCACTTTTTCACCTATTTTAGTGACCTAAGCATCTGTTTGTTTGGCCCTTGAGACAGAACTGCAGCCCTCTGGATGGGAATAGGTGAGGAACCACCTACCATGGGGAAACACCCTGAACAGAGAGCGCATGCACTGTCACCTGCCTGCCATTCCATATCCATTCCTGGCCAAGCCCCATGGGGTCTCCAGAAGGGCTGCAGCCAGGATCAGGCCTAGCCCAGCACCTGCCAGTGGAGCCTGCCAAGAAGCAAGGCTGAAATTGGCTAATGATTGACCTATTCCAAATATTGACAGAGCCCAGGTCCTGCCATTGCCCAACCATACATGACTTCTCTCCCTCACCTGCAACCTGGCTCCATGTCACAGGGGACAGAAGAGGGACTTAGAAGCCTACCACAAATTCCACCCAACTCCCCCATTCGGGACAACTTAGGGAGTCCCTCTGAGCCTCTTTCCTCCTCATCAATATGAAGAGAGTCAGCAGTACCCCCCCCCCCTGTTGCTGTGAGACAACTGCTGTCACAAGATTAACTAAGTGAAGATGACCAATACAGCTACTCCCATCCCTGCCCTCAACCTGCAGCCTCCCCTGAGACAGCTGGAGTTGGCCAGCCATCTCTTCCCTGGTGCCCATCTCCTTGCTCATCCTCTCCTGGCCTCCCCTGGGACTTGGCCCACCTATTCCTGAACCCGTGCCCACCAGCTCGCCAGCCCCAACATCCTGCTACCTCCTCCCATCTCTCCCTGGTCCTCTTGGCCTCAGTTTAGCTAGTAGTTTCCCATCTGTCCTTCCACCCGTGCTCTGCCCCCTGGTTAGCTGGGTGGAGGGCTCCTCAGGAGGCAGAAATTCCCAACCCTTCAACCCAGCAACCCCAAGGCAGGACTCTCTGCACATGGCTGGCTTCCACTGGAGAACTGAACTCCCACTTTCATAGATGACTCAGCCTGTGAAGATCTCTCCCATCTCTGAAGAAGTTTTAGTTACTGTGACCCTCAGTCCTAGACTTTTCATGAAGGAGTAAGGACGGAAGGGGAGGGACGAGCTCACTGATGCCTCCAGGCACCCTGCAGATTTTTATTTTGTTTTATCCTCACAACTGTTAGGGATATAGTGGATATTAACCCAAGTTCTTAGATGAGGATATGAAGGTTCAGGGTCGGGCAGTAAGTCTTAGGCACTAACTGGGAGATATATAATACACTACATATAAAATGAGCTGGGCAGCAGTTGCTGTTTTTTGTTTGTTTGTTTGTTTGTTTGTTTTGTTGTTCATTTTGAAGTATGCACTTGTTTAAGATGGGAACTTCCTATTCTTTAAAAGTTTGGTAGAATTCACAGACACAAAACAACATGTGGCTGAGGCTTTGGAAGGGGAGAAGGGATGGCTTTCAGCACCACTTCAATTTTCTTCTTGTGTTTTCAGGAATGTATCTATCTCATTTATGTTTTCAAGTTTATTAGCTTCTAGCAAAACAGTTCCTAATTCCCTCTCCTTTCTATTTTATTTTTTATTGATATATAATTGACATTTAACATTATATTAGTTTCAGGTATATAAAATAATGATTTACTATTTGTATATATTTTAAAATGATCACCACAATAAATCTAGTTAACATCCATCACCATACATAGTTAGAAATTTTATTTTCTGTGAGGAGAACATTCAAGATCTACTTTCTAGCAGCTTTCAAATACAATACAGTATTATTAACTATAGTCACCATGTTGCACATTACATCCACAAGACTTATTCATTTTATAGCTAGAAGTTTGTGCCTTTTGACCACCTTCACCCATTTTTCCCACCCCCAAATCTCCTCCTCTGACAACCACCAATCTGTTTTCTGTGAATTTAGTTGGTTGATTGGTTGGTTAGTTAGTTAGTTAGGTTCCATATATAAGTGAGAAACTATAGTATTTGTCTTGTTTTGTCTGACTTATGTCACTTAGCATAGTAACTTCAGGGTCCATTCATGTTGTGCAAATGGCAAGATTTCCTTTTTTATAACTGACTAATATTCCATTTTGTGTGATCGTGTGTGTGTGTGTGTGTGTGTGTGTGTGTGTGTGTGTGTGTATCACATCTTCTTTATCCATTCATCCATTGAGGGACATTACGGTTGCTTTTAGGTCTTGGCTATTATAAATAATGCTGCAAAAAACACAGAGGTACAGATATCTTTTCAAGTTAGTGTTTTCTTTCCTTCAGATAAATACCCAGAAGTGGAATTACTGGATCGTATGGTATTTCTATTTTTAATTTTTGAGGACCTCTAGCTGTTTTTGACACTGGCTGCAACACTTTGCATTCCCACCCAACAGTACAAAAGGGCTCCTTTTTCTACATGTCTTTGCCAATACTTATCATTTCTTGTCTTTTTGTTACTAGGCATTCTAACAGGTATGAGGTGTTACCTCATTGTGGTTTTGATTTGTATTTCTCTGATGATTAGTGATGTTGAGCACCTTTTCACATGCCTGTTGGCTATCTGTATGTCTTCTTGGCAATCTGTATGTCTTCTTGGCAAAAGATCTGTTCAGATCCTCTGCCAGTTTTTTATCAGGTTGGGTTTTTTGCTATTGAGTTATATACGCTCTTTATGTATTTTGGCTATTAATTCCTTAACAAAGGTATGATTAGCAAATACTTTCTCCCATTCACTAGTTGTCTTTTCATCTTGTTGATGGTGTCCTTTGTTGTGCAGATGCTTTTTAGTTTTAAGTAGTCCCACTTGTTATTTTTGGTTTTGCTACTTTTACTTTTGGTGTCAAATCCAAAAAATGATCACAAAGACTCATGTCAAGGAGTTTACTGCCTGTGTTTTCCTCTAGGAGTTTTACAGTTTCAGGTCTTACACTTAAGACTTTAATCCACTCTGGGGGCGCCTGGGTGGCACAGCTGTTGAGCATCTGCCTTCGGCTCAGGGCGTGATCCCGGCGTTATGGGATCGAGCCCCACATCAGGCTCCTCTGCTGTGAGCCTGCTTCTTCCTCTCCCACTCCCCCTGCTTGTGTTCTCTCTCTCGCTGGCTGTCTCTACCTCTGTCAAATAAATAAAAATAAAAAAATCTTAAAAAAAAAAGACTTTAATCCACTCTGAATTAATATTTGTGTATGGTGTAAGTCCAGTTTCATTCTTGTGCATGTGGCTCTCCAGTTTTCCCAATACTATTTACTGAATAGACTGTCCTTTTTCCACTGTATATTCTGGCCTTCTTGTAAATTAATTGATCATGTTGCATGGGTTTATTTCTGGGCTCTCTTTTCTGTTCCACTGATCTGTTTTTATGCCATATATGTACTGTTGTGATTACTGTAGCTTTGTAATGTAGTTTGAAATCAGGAAGTATGAAATTTCCAGCTTCGTTCTTCTTCCTCAAGATTGCTTTGGCAATTCAAGGTCTTCTGGTTCTATACAAATTTTAGGATTGTTTTTTCTATTTCTGTGAAAAATATTGGAATTTTGATAGGAATAGCATTGGATCTGTACAGTGCTTTGGGTAATATGGACATTTTAAAAATATTAATTCTTTAAATCATAAGCATCGAACAGCTTCCACTTATTTGTGTCTTTGCTTTTTTTCATCAGTGTCTTACAGTCTTCAGTGTACAGGTCTTTTGCCTCCTTGGTTATATTTATTCCTAAGAAATATTCTTTTTGGTACAATTGTAAATGGGGTGTTCTCTTAATTCGTCTTTCTGATAGTTCACTATAGTATATAGAAATGCAACAGATTTGTGTATATCGATTTTGTATTCTGCGAATTTACAGACTCATTGATTAGTTCTAACAGTTTTCTGGTGGAGTCTTTAAGGTTTTCTATATATATCAGGTCACCTGCATATAGTGACAGTTTTACTTCTTCCTTTCCCAGATTGGATGCCTCTTATTTCTTTTTCTTACCTAATTCTGTGGCTAGGACTTCCAGTGTTATACTGAATGAAAGTAGGAGAATAGAGTTCCTTGTTTTTTTCCTGATCTTAGAGGAAAAGTGCTCAGATTTTCATCACTGAGTGATATTAGCTGTGGGCTTGCCATATGCGGCCTTTATTATGTTGAAGTACATTTTCTCTATATCCACTTTGATGAGATGGGTGTTGAATTTTGTCAAATGCTTTTTTTGCATCTGTTGAGATGATCATATGATTTTGATCCTTTGCTTTCCTAATGTGGTGTATCACAATGACTAATTTGCAGATGTTGAACTATCCTTACATACCTGGAATAAATCCCACTTGATCATTGTATATGATCCTTTAAATGTATTGTTGACTTTGACTTGCTCATATTTTGTTGAAGAGTTCTGTATCTATGTTTATGAGACATAAGGTTAGTCATTTTCTTTTTTAGCATTGTCCTTGTCTGGTTTTAGTATCAGGATAATGCTGACCTCATAGAATGAGTTTGGAAGTGTTTTCTCCTTTTGTAGTTTCTGGGAGAGTTTGAAGAAGATTGGTATTAATTCTTCTTTGAATGTTTGGTAGAATTCACTGGTGAAGTAATCTGGTCCTGAACTTTTCTTTGTTGGGAGGTTTTGATTATTTATTCAATCTTCTTACTGGTAACTATTATGTTCAGACTTTCTATTTCTTCATGATGATTCAGTCTCTGTACGTTGTATGTTTTTATGAATTTATCCATTTCTTGTAGATTATCCAGTTTGCTGGAATCTAATTGTTCATAGTAGTCTCTTATCCTTTGTATTTCTTTGGTAACACTTGTAACATCTCTTCTTTCATTTCTATTTTTACTTATTTGAGTCCTCTCTTTTTCTTTGACAGTCTAGCTAAGTATTTGTTGAATTTATCTTTTCAAAGAAATAGTTCTTAGTTTCATTGAACTTTTCTATTGTCTTTTTAGTCTCTATTTCATTTATTTCCTCTCTGATAACATATTGCTTTCCTTCTACTAACTTTGGGCTTTGTTTGTTCTTTTTCTAGTTTTTAAGGTGTAAAGTTAGGTTAGTTGAGATCTTTCTTGTTTGTTGAAGTAGGCATTTATCATTATGAACTTCCCTCTTAGAACTGCTTTTGCTACATTCCATAAGTTTTGGTATGTTGTCTTTCCATTTTCATTTGAGTCAAGGTATTTTTTTTCTTTCTCTTTTGATTTCTTCTTTGACCCCTTAGTTGTTCAGCAGCATATTGTTTAATGCCCACATTTTTGTGAATTTTCCAGAGTTCTTTTTGTAATTAATTTCTAGTCTCATAACACTGTGGTCAAAAAAGATGCTTAATATGATTTCAATCTTCTTAAATGTATTAAGACTTGTTTTGGGTCCTAGCATATGATCTATCTTGCACTGGAGCACTTGAGAAGAATGTGTATTCTGTTGCGTTTGGAAGGAATGTTCTGTATGTCTGTTAAATCCATCTGGTCTAACATTTCACTTAAGGGCAATGTTTTCTTATGGATATTCTATTTGAAGGATCTAGCACATTGATGAAAGTGGGGTATTAAAGTTCCCTACTATTATTGCATTGCTGTCTATTTCTCTCTTTAGGTTTGTTAGTGTTTGATTTATATATTCAGGTGCTCTGATGTTGGTGAATAAATATCTACAGATGTTTATCCTCTTATTGGATTGACCCCTTTATTTTTATGTAATCACCTTTTTTGTGTCTTATTATAGTCTTTGTCTTAAAGTCTATTTTGTCTGATATAAGTGTAGCTGCCCCATCTTTCTTTCAGTTTCCATTTGTGTAGAGTACATTTTTCCATCTCTTCACTTTTAGTCTGTATGTATGTCCTTAAAGCTGACATGAATTTCTCGTCGACAGCATGTGGATGGGTCTTGTTTTTTATTCCATTCAGTCACTCTATATCTTTTTATTGGAGAATTTAGTTCATTTATATTTAAAGCAGTTATTGAAAGGTATGTACTTATTTCCATTTTGTTCATTTTTTTCTGACTGTTTTGTAATTCCTTTGTTCCTTTCTCCTTTTGCTCTTTTCTTTTGTAATGTATTGATTTTCTGTAGTGGTATGCTAGAATCTTTTCTCTTTATCTTTTGTGTATCTACGGTAGCTTTTGTGGTTACCATAAGGCTTACATAAAACAAGTTATATTTGTAACAACCTATTTTAAGTTGATAACAACTTAAGGTTGAATGCATTCTAAAGCTCTCCACCACATTTTATGTTTGGGGGGGTGTCACAATTTATATCTTCTTTTTATCTTGTGTGTCCATTAAATAATTATTGAAGTTATATTTTTACTACTTCTGTCTTTTACCCTTTATACTAGCATAAGGGATTAATCCTCCACTTTTACAACATTATTCTAAATTTTACCATATATTTACTTTTACCAGTGAGATTTTTACCTTCATATGTTTTCCTAATGTTTCATTAATTAGTGCTCTTTTGTTTCAAGTTAAAGAAGTCCCTTTCACTTAAAAAATGTCCCTGTGAGGCTGCTTTAATGGTGATGAATTCCTTTAGCTTTTGCATATCTGGAAAACTCTTTATCTCTCCTTCAATTCTGAGGACAACTTTGCCAGATAGAGTATTATAGGTTGGCAATTTTTAACTTTCAGCACTTTGAATATGTCATGCCATTCCTCTCTGGCCTGCAAAGTTTCTGGTGAAAAATCTGCTGATAGATTTATGGGGGCTCCGTTATACTTAAGAAGTTGTTTTTCTCTTGCTGCTTTTAAGATTCTCTCTCATTTACTTTTGACACTTTAATTGTAATATATTTTGGTGTGGGTCTCTTTGTGTTATTTTATTTTGCACCTCTAGGCTTCCTAGGTCTGTATGTCTGTTTCCTTTCCCAGGTTAGGAAAGTTTTTAGCCATTATTTTTTCAAATATGTTTTCTGACTCATTCTCTCTCTTCTTCTGGGACACCTGTAATGCACATGTTGATACACTTGATGTTGATCCATAGGTCCCTTGAGCTATCTTTGCTCTTTTTCATTCTTTTTTTTTTCCTGCTCTGATTATGTGAGTTCCTCACCCTGTCTTTGATTTCACCGATCCTTTCTTCTGCATCATCCAGTCTACAGTTGAGCGCCTATAGACTATTCTTCAGGTCAGTTATTGTATTCTTTAGCTCTGTGACTTCTTTAAAGTCTGTGACTTTAAAAAATTTGTCTCTTTGTTCTTCCATTTTTGCCCCCAAGTTCAGTGAGCATCTTTATGACCATTATTTTGAATTCTATCAGATAAATCACTTATCTCCATTTCGTTAATGTATTTTTCTGAGGTTTTATCTTGTTCTTTCATTTGTAACATAGTGCTCTGTTTCTTCACTTTACTTCACTCTTTGTTGGTTTTTATGCATTAAATATAAGAGCAACATCTCCTAGCTTCAGGGGTGGCTTTGTGTGGGAGATGAATCTTATCATTTGACCCTTCCCTAGATCTTAGTTGTCTCTTAAACCCCTGTAATTTCTAAGCAACCTACTTTATTATTAGTGTCTCCCAGTAGTTGAGGGTGTGCCAAGACTGTCAATGTCCCAAAGGGAAGGATCTCAGTCAGCACCTAGATTCAGGTTGTAGAAAGCCAGACCCTTAGTCAGCAGCTTTTAAAGTATGCAAATATATCTTTTTCAGGGGAAGACTGGGAGGTGGGCATTTCTATCTGCTTCCTTTGTGCTGAGCCCTGGGGTGATAGCCAGTTAAAATCTGTTTCTTTCTTTCTTTTTTTTTTTTTTTTTTTTTTTTTTTTTTTGCTACTCTCCCACTGAGCGCATGAGCACAAGCCCTACTGGCCACCAGAGCCAGGCTACCAAGGGATATATCCTCTGCGTAGCAGACACAAAAGCGAGGGCACCAGACTTGTATACAAGTTCCTTTCTCAAAGACATGTACAACCCAAGGCTGAACAGATGGAGAACATGAAGATGGCATGCACTGGCTTCCTTTGTCTCTGGAGAGGATTGCAGTCAGCCCCTAGAAATATGTCTAATTAGAAGCCTGCCCTCAGGCCACAGCCATAAAAGTAAGCAATTAGGCCTCTCACAGGTACCAACAACCCAGAATGAGCCAGAGGGAAAGCAAAAAGATGGTACCCACCAACCTCCATTCACAGAGAGCACCTCAGTAGGTTCCTAGATATGTGCCAACCCAGAAGCCTGCTTTTACGCTGAAGCTTTGACACAAGTAAATGGGCCTCTTTCACAGAAAGACTGGGGGCATATTTCAGTCTGCTGTCTCTGAGCTCTGCCCTGGGGGAGATAACTAGTGAAGAACTGTCTCCCTCTTTGTTATAGTCCTGTAGGACCTGTGAGCATAAGCCCCACTGGCCACCAGAGCCACATGATCTAGAGGTGTCCTCTGGGCAGCAGCTGCAAAAATCGGGGTGCCAGATGAGGGCACAAGCTTCTTTCAGGGAGATACTGGTGAGCTGGAGCAAGGCAGAAGGAGAGTGCAAAGATGGTGCCCGTGGGCTTCTGTCTTTGGAGAGTATTTCAGCAGGCCCCTAGGCATGTATTTAATTAAACGTCTGCCCCTCAGGCTGGTGCTTTAAGACAAGCAAATAATCCTCTTTCACAGAAAGTCTGGGCACTTTTCAGTGAGCTGCCTTTGTGCTGGGCTCTGGGGTAGATGAATTTGTGCATGAGAGCCTTTTAGGAACTGTTTCTCAGTTTGCTATAGCCTTGTGGGTCTTATGCACACGAGCCGCATTGGCTTTCAAAGCTAGATGTTTTGGGGGCTCATCTCTCAGGTGCAGGTCTTAAAAGTTGGGATGCCTGGTGTGGAGTTCAGACCCTTCACTCCTCAGGGAGAAGCTCAGGGTTTTGCGTTGCCTCCCAATTGTGGGTTGCTGCACCAAGGGTGGGGTTTATGGCAAGACTGTGTCTCAGTGGCTCCTACCGAAAACTTTGATGTGGATTTTTTTCTTATTTGGCTGATGTGTAGGAGTCTCTCAGCTAGTTTTTGGTCTGGTTTTTTTGTGTTTGTTTATTTTTCCCCCAGAGGAAATTGTTCCGTATGTAGCTCTAGATTCAGTGCATATATGGGAAGGAGTGAGCTCAACATCCTCCTCCATTGTGATCTTGAACTGGAACCTCAGTCCGGCTCTCTTCATTTTTACCTTTTTTTTTTTTAAAAAAAGATTTTATTTATTTATTTGACGGAGAGAGACAGCCAGCGAGAGAGGGAACAGAGCAGGGGGAGTGGGAGAGGAAGAAGCAGGCTCCCAGCCGAGGAGCCTGATGTGGGACTCAATCCCAGAACACCAGGATCACGCCCTGAGCCGAAGGCAGATGCTTAACGACTGCGCCACCCAGGCACCCCTTCATTCTTACCTTTTTAACCTGCACTTCCCACTTTTACCCTTGCTAGAGGTAATCTATTCAGCACACCAGGTTTAGTTTTGTTTCTCACTCATCTGCATTTCACCATTTCCCTCTCTGTTATTATACTGATTTCTGCTCCTTTATCTTTATATTTCCTTCCTTCTTGTTCCTTTGGGTTTGTGTTACTTTTTCCAGCTCCTTAAGTAGAATTCTTGTGTCACTTGCTGTATTTATAGTCTGCTACTGCAACAAACCAGGCAGCCTAAACACAGAAATGTGTTGTCTCACAGTTCTAGGGGCTAGAAGTCCAAGATCAAACTGCTAGCAGTGTTGGTTCCTTCTGCTGGCTGTGAGGAGAATCTGTTCTATGCTTCTCCCGTAGCTTCTGGTGGCTTGCTGGCAGTCTTTGGAGTTCCTTGGCCTGTAGGCACATCACCCCGGTGTCTGACTTAATGTTCACCTAGCATTCTTCCTGTGTGTTCACATCTTTTTCCTCCTGATGTGTCTATATTCAAATTTCCCCCTTCTTAGGAGCACCAGTCATATTAGGGGTCCATCCTACTCTTGTATTGCCTCACATCAACTAATTACATCTGCAATATCCCTGTTTCCAAATAAGGTTACCCTCTGAGGTTCTGGGGCATTAAGATTTCAACAATTGAATTTAAATGGGGGGCAGCACAGTTCAACCTTTTGTTGATGGTTAATTTTGTGTGTCAAGTTAGCAGGACTACAGTGCCCAGATATTTAGTAAACATCATTTTGAATGTTTTCTTTGAAGAGCACTTTTAATGAGAATAACCTTTAAAGTGGTAGACTGAGTAAAGCAGATTACCCTCCATAATGTGGGTGAGCCTCATTCAATCAGTTGAAGGCCTTAATAAGACAAAGACTGACCTCCCCTGTGCAAGAAGGAATTCTGCCAGCAGGTGATCTTTGGACTAGAACTGCACTTCTTCCCTGAGTCTCCATCCTGGCAGTCTAACCCATCAGATTGTGGACTGGCCAGGCCTCCATAATCACACGAGTCAATTTGTTAAAATCAATTGAGCAATCAATCTCTCTCCCTCTCCACCTCTCTCTTTTTCTCTCTCTGTCTTTCTCTCTTTCTCCATCTCTCTCTCTCTCTTGGGCTATGAGGGACATACATATACATATATATACACACACACACATATATATATATATATATATATATCTATTATATAATGCATGAACATATATTATATATTATATATAATAATTATATAAATATATAAATAATTAATAATTAATAAAAATAATATAATTATTATATATACATCCTTGCTGTTAACTTTTCTTTCTTGATAAGTGTATTTAAAAGATACAATTTCCCTCTATGCCTTGCTTATCTGTCTCACAATTTGACTTTTGTCTTACTATTTCTTAATTTTTCTTATGATTTTTTACTAATATGTTAGTTTGAAAACATGAGATTTTAAAACATTTTTTTCATTAATTTATATATGCATTGCCTTTTGGCTAGAGGATATGTTCTGGATCATATTGAGCCCTTGGAATTTATTCAAGTTTCCTTCATGGCCTGGTATATTTTTATAAATGCTCCAAGTATGCTAAAAAAGAATCACTCAAGCTTATTAATTTTATTGTCCAGATATTCTATATAGCCACTTATTTTTAAAATCTGTTTAATTTATTGGTTTCTGAGTTTTTTAAATCTGCAATACAATTGTTTATTTCTCCCTGCACTCCTGTCAATTGTTAGCTTATATATTTTGAGGTTATATTGTTAGAAATGCATATTATGATGATTACATGACTGATTCTTTTATCAGTATGTAATGTCCATCTTTGTTGTTTATGATATTTTCCCTTGATTTCCATTTTATCCATTATTAACTCTCTCTCTTTTTTTCTTCCCATATGTTCACTGCTTTGTTTCTTAAGTTCCACATATGACTGAAATCATACGGTGTTTGTCTTTCTCTGACTGACTTACTTCACTTAGCATAATACACCCTAGCTCCATCCATGTCATTGCAAATGGCAAGATTTTATTCTTTTTGATTGCCAAGTAATGTTCCATTTTATTATATATATATATATATGTATATATACACACACACACACACACCATCTTCTTTACCCATTGATCATCAGTTGATGGACATTTGGGCTTGTTCCATAGTTTGGCTATTGTTGATAATGCTTCTAAACATCAGAGTGCATGTACCCCTTCGAATCTGTATTCTTGTACCCTTTGGGTAAATACCTAATAGTGTAATTGCTGGATCACAGGGTGGTTCTATTTTTAACTTTTTGAGGAACCTCCATACTGTTTTCTAGAGTGGCTGCACCAGTTTGTATTCCCACCAACAGCATAAGACAGTTCCTCTTTCTCTACATCCTCACCAACATCTGTTGTTTCCTGTGTTGTTAATTTTAGCCATTCCGACAGGTGTGAGGTGGTATCTCATTGTGGCTTTGATTTGTATTGCTCTGACAATAAGTGAAAATCAGCATTTTTTCATGTGTCTGTTAACCATTTGTATGTCTTCTTTGGAAAAATGTCTATTCATGCCTTCTGCCCATTTTTAAATGTTTTTTTTTATTATATTATGTTAGTCACCATACAGTACATCCCTGGTTTCTGATGTAAAGTTCGATGATTCATTAGTTGCGTATAACACCCAGTGCACCATGCAATACGTGCCCTCCTTACTACCCATCACCAGCCTATCCCATTCCCCCACCCCCCTCCCCTCTGAAGCCCTCAGCTTGTTTTTAAACTGGATTATTTGTTTTTTGGATGTTGAGTTTGATAAGTTCTTTATATATTTTGAATACTAACCTTTTATCAGATATGTCATTTGCAAATATCTCCTCCCGTTTCATAGGCTGCCTTTTAGTTTTGTTCATTGTTTCCTTCACTGTGCAGAAGCTCTTTATCTTGATGAAGTCCCAATAGTTCATTTTCACCTTTGTTTCCCTTGCCTTCACCAACATGTCTAGTAAGAAGTTGCTATGGCTGAGGTCAAAGAGGTTGTTGCCTGTGTTCACCTCTAGGATTTTGATGGCTTCCTATCTCATATTTAGGTCCTTCATCCATTATGAATTTATTTTTGTGTATGGTGTAAGAAAGTGGTCTAGTTTCAGTCTTCTGCATGTTGCTGACCTGTTTTCCCAGCACCATTTGTTGAAAGGACTGTCTTTTTTTCATTGAATATTCTTTCTTGCTTTGTCAAAGATTAGTTGACCATATAGTTGTGGGTCCATTTCTGGATTTTCTATTCTGTTCTATTGATCTATGTGTCTGTTTTTGTGCCTGTACCATACTGTCTTGATGATCACAGCTTTGTAATACAACTTAAAGTCCAGAATTGTGATGACTCCAGCTTTGCTTTTCTTTTTCAGGATTGCTTTGTCTATTTGGCATCTTTTGTGATTCCACACAAATTTCAGGATTATGTTTTCTAGCTCTGTGGAAAATGATGGTAGTATTTTGATAAGGATTACATTACATGCGTAGATTGCTTTGGGAAGTATAGCCATTTTAACAGCGTTTGTTCTTCCAATCCATGTGCTTTTCCATTTCTTTGTGTCCTTTTCAATTTCTTTCATAAGTGTTCTCTGGTTTTCAGAGTTCAGATCTTTACATCTTTGGTTAGGTTCATTCCTAGGTATCTTCTGGCTCTTGGTGCAGTGGTAAATGGGAACGATTCCTTGATTTCTCTTTCTGCTGCTTCGTTATTAGTAAATACAAATGCAACAGATTTCTTTACATTGATTTTATATCCTGTGACTTTGCTGAATTCATGTATTAGTTCTAGCAATTTTTTGGTGCAGTTTGTTGGGTTTTCTACGTGGAGTTACATGTTGTCTATAAATAGTGAAAGTCTGACTTCTTCCTTGCTGATTTGGGTGACTTTTGTTTCTTTTTGTTGTCTGATTGCTGAGGCTAAGACTTCTAGATAGTGTTAAAAAGTAATGGCGAGAGTGGCCCTCAGTTTTTCCCCGTTGAGGATGATATTAGTTGTGGGTCTTTCATATATGGCCTGGTCTTTCATATATGAGGTATGTTCCATCTGTCCCTACTTTGTTGAGGGTTTTTATCAAGAATGGCTACCGTATTTTGTCAAATGATGTTTCTGCATCTATTGAGAGGATCCTATAGTTCTTATCCTTTCTTTTAGTAATGTGGTGTATCATGTTGATTGACTTGTGAATATTGAACCACACCTACAGCCAGGAATAAATCCCACTTGATCGTGGTGAATAATTCTTTTAATGTACTGTTGGATTGATTTGCTAATATCTTGTTGAGAATTTTTGCATCCATGTTCATCAGTTATGTTGGCATGTAATTTTCCTTTTCAGCTGTGTGTTTGTCTGGTTTTGGAATCAAGGTAATGCTGGCCTTGTAGAAAGAGATTGGAAGTTTTCTGTTCATTTTTTTTTCTTTTTTTTGAACAGTTCAAGAAGAATAGGTATTAACTCTTTAAATGTCTGGTAGAATTCCCCTGGGAAGCTGTCTGGCCCTGGACTTTTGTTTTTTGGAGTTTTTTTTATTACTGATTCAATTTCATTGCTGGTTATAGCTCTGTTCAAATTTTCTGTATCTTCCTGTTTCAGATTTGGTAATTTGTATGTTTCTAGGAATTTGTCCATTTCTTCCAGATTGCTTAGTTTGTTGGCTACTATTTTTCATAATATTCTCTTACAATTGTTTGTATTTTTGTGGTGTTGGTTGTGATCTGTCCCCTTTCATTTGTGATTTTATTTATGTGGGTTCCTTCTCTCTCTCTCTTTTTTTTTTAATAAGTCTGGCTAGGAGTTTATCAATTTTATTAATTCTTTCAAAGAACCAACTCCTGGTTTCGTTGATCTGTTCTGTTTTCATTTGTTTGTTTGTTTCTATATCACTTATTTCTGCTCTAATCTTTATATTTCCCCTCTTCTGCTGGTTTTAGGCTTTATTTACTGTTTCTTTTCTAGCTCCTTTAGGTGTAATATTAGGTTGTATATTTGAGACTTTTCTTGCTTCTTGAGTTAGGCCTATATTGCAATATACTTCCCTCTTAGGACCACCCTCGCTGCATCCAAAGGTTTTGGACTGTCATATTTTCATTTTCATCTGCTTCCATACATTTTTTTATTTCTTCTTTAATTTGCTGGTTGACCCATTCATTCTTTAGTAGGATGTTCTTTAACCTCCGTGTATTTGTTGTCTTTCCAAATTTTTTCTTGTGGTTGACTTAAGTTTCATAATGCTGTGGTCTGAAAATATGCATGGTATGATCTCAATCTTTTTGTATTGTTGAAGGCTGATTTGTGACCTGGTATGTGATCTATTCTGGAGAATGTTCCATGTGCACTTGAAAAGAATGTTTATTCTGCTCCTTTAGAATGAAATGTTCTGAATATATCTGTTAGGTCCATCTAGTCCATGTGAGTTTTCTCTTTCAATTGGTAAGTTTAACCTAATTATATTTATAATTATTTCCATCTTATTCCATAGTTTCCATTAACTATACTTTCTTCTTGTCTCATTTTATAGTTTATGTCCATTTTGATTTACTTTTTGTATAAGGTGTGATACTTTGATTGGGTTTCATTTTTTGGCCTATGGATGCCCAATTGTACAAGGTTCATGTATTGAAAAGTCTCTCCTTCCTCCATTGAATTGCTTTTGCAGCTGTGTCAAAAATCAGATGGCCATAATTGTGTGTTTCATTTATATCTAAGTACTTCATTTTCTTTAGGGTGGTTGGAAGTGGTATTGTGTTTTTAATTATGATTTGCACATGCTCATTGTTATTATATAGGAATGAAATGTATTTGTGTGTGCTGCTTATTTATTTTTATTCTCCTTCTTTGTTCTCTGTTGGACAGGTCAAGTTTTCTTGTGTGTGTTTAAAAGATGTATCTTTGTTCTTGTTTTGTTTGCCTTTAGGACCATTTCCAGAGACTTCAAATATTTGTTTTTATAATTTTCACTAGTGGGTAAATTCCCTCTAGAGAGCAGGTCAGTAGATCTCCTCATGCTGTCATGCCAGAGTTTCCTCACCCATTCTAGTTAACTGTCTTTACAGGAAGTTCACCTGGTGCAAAGACATCCAGCATGCTGTCATTCTCTCAATCCTTTATGTCCCGTTGCAAGTGTCACAGACGCTGGTCTGATGCACTAATTGGGAGGTGGTTCCAACCCTGGGTGTGACTTCCTCCCAGTTCCTAGCTGTCGTATCTACCTCTTTCCTGGGTCAGTTAAGAGATTAATCTGCAGGCCCCTTCTCAGGCATACCTCTTCTCTTGTGGTTGCACAAAGATAACTCCATGAGTCCTGGTATCTCTCTGGTCTGTAATTAGCAGCTGTGGTTCTGACAAGCTGGGTATAACCACAAGTCAGGGCCTCCTTCACTATTGACTCACTCGTGCTATCCTTCCTGGGATTGCTGGTCTTCATTCTCATTGGTCCTGAGGCTTAGAGCTAGCACCTACCCAAGCAGAAATGGCCCTTAAAGATCATCTGGTCTAGTGGCTTTTAGCCCCAGTCACACTTTTAAATGACCTAGGGAGTTTTTAAAATATCAATGTCTGGGTCCCCTACTATAAATCAGTTTAACCAGTCTCTGAGGGTGCAACTGGAGCTAGATGTTTTTGAGAGTTCCCCAGGAAGTTCAAATGTGCCGATAGGATGGAGAGCCACTGTTTTCATTTAATCCCTTTATTTTACTGCCACTCAGAGAAGAGAATGACTTGGCCAAGGCCACACAGAGATTACTTGTATGACTTTCAGCTAATTGTCTCAGCTTGTCTCACCTCTATCCCTTTTTATCAGGTACCTCCTTACTTCTTTCTCTGTCTCATCTAGTTACGCCTAGAAGCTGGGTCAAGACAGAACCTCCTGCTTCCTGCTGTTCAGGATTGTGTGAAATCGTCCTTAAGCAGCTTCTGCAACTACACTGCGAGCTCATGCTGAGCTGAACCAACCCTTCTGAGTCTCTGGCTACTTCCTCCACTGGACTGACAATGGCCTCTACACCCAGCAGGTGTAGAGGAGTGGAGAACAGACAGGGGCACAGGGGTTTGGGAGTCAGACCTAGACTTGAATCCTGATTCCACCAGGTAAACCCTCCTGAACTTCAGTTTCCTCCTCTGTAATATGAGCTCAAAAGCTCTACCCTCATTTTTGGGTTTACTGTAAAGCTCTGGCTTCCAGATCTCTTGTTTTGTGCGGGCTCCTTCCAAGACCCTGGGAGGACTCTCACAGTTTTATAGTCACATTTTTTATTCTTTTTCATATAGAGAGCCCCCTCCGATGTTATCAGCCTCAGACTTCACCAAACTTGGACCTACTCTTCCCCACCCCAGAGTTGCTTGGGAAGTTAAATAAGATTGTGTTCATAAAGTGTGGGACATGCAGAAGATGCTCCATAAATGTTACTTCCCTCCAGAACAGCCCAGGAAAGGGATGCAAAGACAGACAGAACTGTAGCTGGTGTGCATGTTACATGTCCCCTTTAATATCTCAAATATTGCCATTCAGCAATCCAGCCCCCATTGCATGAGTGGCCTCTGGGGGTACAAGCCTGAGGGATGCTACGGTACCTGGTTCTCAGGGGAGGCCTCCTCAGCTCTAATGTGGCTGTGGATCCAGTCAAGGTAGCGGCTGACTTTAGTGTAAATGCCGTAATTGTGGGGGCGCCCGCAGCCCTCACCCCAGCTCACCAGGCCCACCAGGAACCAGGTGCCACGGAAGGATGCGACCATGGGCCCCCCACTGTCTCCCTCACAGGCATCCCGTGAGTCCCCAAGGATGCCCGCGCACAGCATGTTCTCAGAGATCATGTTGTGCATGGCCTGGACACACTCGTTGTGCGGGGCCACGGGGATACTGATGAAGTTGAGGACGAAGGTGCGGTTTCTTTTGGTCTCGCTGCGATAGCCCCAGCCGGTCACCACGGTCTCCTGGCCAACCTGGGTGAGCTCACGCTCTGCAAGGCCACTGTCTGGGAGGCAGATGGGCACGATGGTCTGGGAGAGGATGGCGGGCTGGGCCAGGCGGAGCAGTGCGATGTCATTGTCCGTGGTGCTTTTGCTGTAGTTGGGGTGGATAAGGATCTTCTTGATGTCCACATCCATCTCCCACTTCTCCCAGCGCCGCAGGTCATACTCCCCTGTGGGGCAGAGGAGCAGTTAGAGTGGTTGGTGGCAGCCAGCGAGTCCACACCTGGAATGGCTGCCGTGTCTCCCAGACACTGTCACGGGTGCCGTTAAGTCTGTGCCTCATATCCCTGCACATGGTAACAGCTGTGGTGTCAGTCCTAAAGGGGCAGAATGGGAGGCCTGGCAAGTAAGCAGCAGTGGGCAGTCAGCAGGGAAGCCCAGGACACGGCCCAGAGCCACGAAGGGAACGTGGAGCAACTGCAGCGGGGAGACACAACTCTCCTGCTAGCAGTGCTGGCCTGAGAGCAAGGTAGTGACATCCCACGATGGGAACAGGGCAAGAGCAGCAAGACCCAGTGAGGACCCACAGGACACAGGCTCTGCCAGGGAAGAAAGATCTGGGTCACACACAAAAGACAAGATCCTCTCCAGCAAGGCTGATGGCTCCTGGAGGGGTAGGGGCAGCTGGCGGGGGGTTGGAAATTCTAAACCGAGTGCTACTGGAGGCCACTGGCCATCGGTCATGCTGGAGGTAATTGTAGGGAATATGAATTTGGTCATTCTCAATACATCTTTTCCTTCTTTTCTGCATAAACAGCGGAGAGGCCACTCCAGAAACTGGTATAGTGGGGCCCAGGCTTGTGGCCCTGGACTATTGCAGGGAAGCAGCTGGGGGAAGCAGCAGGGAAGATGTGGGGCCTCTGCTGCTCAGCTGCCGAATACCAGGTGTCACTGTCTAAAATTCCACCCCAAGACTGGCCGGGGGGAGCACATAGGCCTCTTCTCCCCAGACACCTTCCATGGCGCTCAAGCAGCCTCTTGCTCAAGCACCCCAAAGACGAGGGTCCCCAAACCTGGCTAGCCTGTCTGGTGCCACCCCTCCCTGAGGCCTCTGGTGGTCCCCTCCTGCCTGGCTGCAGCCCGCACCAAGCCTGACGATGAGCTTCTTAGAGTCCTCCATGCAGTGGGCTGCTGTCAGCACCCAGGAGGTGTGGATGAGCACGGCCCCGCAGGCCAGCTTCTTCTTTGAGTCCAGCAGGATCACCTGGAATGGGAGTGGGCAGTCACATCACAACACAACTCTGACAACTCCAAGTCAGGGCCTGTGGTTCTCAGCACAGCCCCAGCATGGTTCTCAAGCCCGAGGCACTGGCTGCATAGGTAGGTCTTTCCTGGGTTCCCTGGTCATGCAGGCATGGACTTACAGTCCTTTGCTGGCATTTTCTACTTTTGTTTGTCCTGCAGAGCTGGCCTGTTGTAGGGCATCTCCTTGCCTTTGTCCATGCTGTTGCTCTAGTCATCCTTAGCAGTGCAGAGAGTTCTGCTTACCCTTGGGTCTCAGGCTGGGACTCAAGTCCTCTAAGAAGCCTTTGAAGCCTATAGGCTGCGTTGAGTATCCCCCTCAGGGTTCCGGAAGCCCCTATCCCACTAGCCATGCTGGCTTTGGTCCCTTTGAGTGGCTGTGTTTCAGGGGCCTCCCTCCCAGGATCTATGAGCTCCCTAAGGCCTGCCAATCCCCTGCGTATTCCTCCCCCGTGCCTAGGAAGGAATCAAAGTGTTGGTTCCCATGGTGAGGCTAGAGAGGTACTTCAGGGTCAACCCAACCTCCCAGCTCTCTCCCAAGCAAAACACCTCCGCCACTGGCCAGGCCTCTGCCTAAAATGTCACCAGCAGCACATTATCTTTCCAGCTCTCTGTTAACACTATGACTCACCTACCTGCACATCTGCCCCATGCCCCTGTGCTTGACCCACCCTGCCCTGACCACTACTCTCCCAACAGGTACCCCCAGCTTTCCCTGAAACTGCTTCGCCGTTAGCACAGCCCCCTTCCCCAAGTGAAGGCAGCATTTCCACTCTCCGCCTGTGTGTCCTGACCAGAACTCCCAGTAGGGGCTCCGTGATTCCTCACCCAACTGCTGAACAGAGGCTTCTCCTCTCACCTGCCAGGGGCTCTCTCCCCATTTGGTCACCTTCCCATTGACGAGCCTTGGATCTACTTGGTCAGTTTGGTTTGTGTCACGTTTCACGTGCTTGCGCTTCTTCTCCAGTCGCTTCCCCGGCCTCCCACAGGGGAACTTCACTGAAGATAGGGGGAAGCAAGGGAGTTCCTGTCAGGCCCTACTCCCCAAGACTGCCCTCCCATCTTTGTCTACTTCCTGCCTGCAGGCTAGTTTGCTCCATTGTAGGGTTAAAGGGACGGGGGATGCTGAGGTTCCCAGTTCCAGCAACCTGCAAATCCCCTTGGGTTAGTCAGTCAACAAATTATGCCACCTAATGGTAAGAGCCAGACCAAGCAGCATCACTACCTATCTGTGTGTCCTTGGACAGGTTGTTAAACTTCTCAGAGTTCAGTATACCCAGGGCTGCTGGGAGTAATCCCTGAAGTATGTAAGTAAAGTCATGCTGGGATGCCACCAAGCTCCTAACACAGGTAAGAAATTATGGGGAGGAAGTGGTGGGCATTCCTGGAGAGCCCCAAAGTAGCTCTGAGCACAGTTGTGAGGTCCTCTGCCAAGAGGAGGGAGCACAGGACAGAGAACTGAGGGCTGGGAGGGCTTCCAGCGCCTGCTCGTGATGGACTACGCATGCTAGGATGAGAGATTTACACTTGTCGCAGGAGCAGTGGGCAAACATCAGCCGGGGAATTGCATAGTGGCAGAGAATAGAGACAGACAACAGCAACAAAATTCCAGAAGCTGGACATGGTAACTGACTTGGCTGGCTGAGAAAGCAAAAACCTCAGCCAGTAATAGGAGATTCCAGCAGCAGACTGCTTTTATTACAGAACCTCCCCAGAAGCCTCAGTGCTTCTGAAGGACACAGTGTAGGTTGGGACTACAGACAGGAATGCTGAGTTTGGAAATGAGATTGCTAGAGCCCTAGATCTCTGTCCCAGGCCGCCAGTGGCTTGACTCTCCTTTCTCAGCCCTGCAAAAGACCATAGGTGTCCAGGCTCCAGCCACAGCAAAGAGTGACATGCAAGGCTGACCAGAGGGAGTCATGCAGGTATCTGCAGACTGGGCAGATGCCAGCTCCTCTTCCCTACTCTGCGCTAGGGGGCTGGAAGGCAGGCTGTGCCCATTCAAATGGGAGCCTGGAGGATTCCTCTCAGGAAACTGCCTAGACACCTGAGGAGCAGGGCAGTAGGGGTTCTGCCCTTGACATGGGCCTTCTAACGGCCTCTCAGGAAAGCCCCCAGGCCAGCAGGTCCACAGGTATTTCCTTGTAAGTTTCTGTGAATCTCTATTTCAAAATAAAAAGTTATACGTTTCTTCCTAGAAAAAGGGTTGGAATATAACATCGTGGAAAGTTCTCTGAAAGAAAAACACGGAATCAAAGAGATGGAAAACAGAAGTGTTAATAAACCTGGAAGAGCAATCCTGAGCAAAGAGATCTGAGTAACAGGAG
Organism: Ursus maritimus; assembly: GCF_017311325.1. Classification (NCBI taxonomy): domain Eukaryota; kingdom Metazoa; phylum Chordata; class Mammalia; order Carnivora; family Ursidae; genus Ursus; species Ursus maritimus. The sequence continues at coordinate 105,765,428 of NW_024423343.1, read as the reverse complement.
GGCCTGGAGGCAAGAAGAGAGACGGCAGGGGGGGAGGGTATCAAAGAAATAACTAAGGAAACGTGCCTGCGGCAGTAGATAGGAATTTCCACATGAAAATGACAAAAGACCCACACTGAGGAGCAACCCGCTGCAATTCATGGTAAGAGTTGTGAAATTCTCACCGCCTAGGACATATTCAAAGTTGATAAAAATTAAAACGTACGAGAAGGAAAATAGAAAAGAAGGCAGACTCGTGGTTCCTGTGTCTCCTCAGAGAAGCCAGAGGTAAAAGGGGAAATAGGATGCCAGGCTGGACAAGTGTCTTCCTAACAGAAAGCCATCCAAGGTAGATGGAGGAAGATGCTGGAGGCCTGGCCCCCTACACGCGCTCAGAGTTTGGGAGATGAACTACCCAAGAGCTCATGCTCCTGCAAAAGTTGTCCCCAGGATGAGGAGGGAACCTGGAGGAAGGCAGGCAAGCAAGGGAAAGTGACCCAAGGCACCCTCCCAACTCCTGGGCTGACTGCATTACCAAGCACCCAGTGCAGGGACGGCACGCCTCCTCGTGCACTTCCTGGGAAGGCGCCTCCCCGTGCCGCCCCCCGCCCCCGGGATGGGGGGGGCTCACCTGTGGGCTCGCACTGCAGGTGGTCGTCCCCCAGCCGGTAGCCCGGCGCGCAGCTGCAGCGGCGCCCGCCCTCCTCCTCCAGGCAGTGGTGCGCGCAGCCGCCGTTGTCCACCGTGCATTTGGAGTAGCTCACCTCTGCGCGGACAGGGAGGAGGCGCCAGGAGGGCACGGTGGCGCGGCGCGTCCCGGCCCCCCGGGCCCCGCCCCGTCCCCCCACCCCCTTTCCGCGGCCAGTCCTCTCACCGTGCCGGCAGAAGCGGCCCTCCCAGCCCGGGTCGCAATCGCAGCGGAAGGCGCTGATGCCGTCGATGCACGTGCCGTGCCCGCAACACGGGTTGTCGCACAGGTGCTCAGGGGGTAGGGCCGCGCACTGGTCCCCGTCTGAGACAGGGGAGGAGGGGCGTCACTGGTGCCGCCAGCCGGCTACCCGTCCCTACAGCGGCCCCAAAACCCGAGGGGGCGGGGGCACCGCAGCCTGGAATCTAGAGCGCACTCACCGACGTACTTGGACCAGTAGGTCAGCTGTGGAGAAAAGGGACAGGGTCAGAGGCCATCAGCCTATGTATAAGTACATGGGGAGCCCACGGGGCGCCTCCTGAGTCTGGCCCAGGTGGGGCAGGGGAGGGAAGGGCTTCTGAACAAAGAGGGGTCTACCCCGGCTTGTTGCCAGCCACTGGCGCAACTGCACTCTGAGTAGGGCCACACTCCTCCTTGCCCCCTGCTGCCCATCTCCACCCCACATGCCAGGCACCACCACCCCCAATGCAGCTGGAAACCTGCTCTCTGGATTGTCTGCTACCACAACAGCCTTTACAATGGAAGGGACCCAAATCTCCCACCCAGCTGCTCTGCCTCCTTCCAGCCTCCATCACTCCTTTTAGGCTTTTCTGGACCTCTCATGCATGTGGTCTTTCCCTAAGCCGGTGTTCTCAAAGTGGAGACCTTGTTGGTTAGACAATGATTGCTGATGCAGAAAGTCTGCTTGTCTAACCAAGTCCCTGCTGCTACTGCCGCGGCTACCGGTCTGAAGGACCACACCTCAGCTCCATTGCCGGTGCCTGCAGCATCAAGCCCTGCTGGGCCTGGGACACCTTGGGGTAAGGTGCTCAGATTGCCGGGGGCAGGAAGTCCTTCGGGCATCTGTTGGGGAGGCCATTTGGGAAAGGAGGCAGTGGGGATCTAGGCAAGGAGGTAGCAGCTGAAAGGGCACACCAGAGTTCCCCCCTTAGCCTTGGAAGCCCTGAATAAGAAGGAAGAGCATGTCTAAAGACAGCTTAGAAGGGCATCCCAGGTGGCAGCACAACTCCTGGGAGTGTATGTAGACAGACATCAGGGAGTCTTGGGTCACATACCCCCTGATTGGCAGGTGCATGGCTGGAAGCAGATTACGTGGCATTTTGGTCCCAGAGCAAAGGGGAGGCAGTGGTAGCCAGTTGTGGGCAGTGGGTGGGCTGCACTTCCTCCAGTGGGGTTGTTGGGAATCCCAGCCTAAGGCTTCCCCAAGCTCCCTATTCCTGGAGCTAATTGCAGAGTTCTGTTCCTTGCAGTCACATGTGCCCTGACCAAGACCGTAGGGCCAGTGTCCTCTTCATTCCACTCACCGCCCCCACCTCTGACAAGCTGGATGGAGAAGGGCCTGCTGCCCATTGCCTCCCCGGACTCCCAAGAGGGCCTCAGCAGTGGCGCCCCAGCTTGCTCCTCTAGACCCCTTCTGGCCCCCAGCCTGCCCCTGAGGCTCATCCTCTCCACCCAGCCATTTGGCCTTACTGTGTCATCCACATTTTGGAAAATCTCCTGGGCCTCCTCGAAGTCACAGATCTCTTCTATGCACTCCCGCTCCAGGCTGCCTGCCCGGATCTCCTCTAGGAAGGAGTTGGCACGCTTGCGGATCCGCAGAACCTGGTGGGCACTCTTGCTGCCGGAGAACACTGAGTCTGGTTTGAGGGAGGGGAAGCTCATTGGGCGGAGGGGTCTGGGGTGGGAGCTACTCTGTGGTGAGTCCCAAGAGATATTTTTGTCTTGGGCCCTCAGGACTTAAAACTCCCCTGTTCCTCTGTTCTCTTCTCCACACCTTGGCCAGCCTTGGAGGACAGGAGACTTGGCCATTCAGAGTGCATGTGCTGGACAGACAGCCCTCCCTTTGGACCCAACCTGACCTCCGTGTGACCTTGAGCCAGTGCCTTTGCCTCTCTAAACTTCAGTTTATTCGTGCAAACATGAGGATGCGATAATGTTATCAAACAGCACAGTGCCTGACCTAGACATGGCACCCAGTGACACATGTTGTCTGTGTGTGGTTGTTATTACCAGGACTGCAAAGTTCACCTTGTCTCATTGTTCTCTGAGTACCCCCTGGACAACCCTATCTTGCTTCTGTCCCTTCTCCCTCCCCTCCGCTCCTTGACCTCCCCTGAGTGGAGCATTTCCCCTGCCTTCCCCTCTCCTGGGGCAGACCCAGAGGACAGCAGAACTGTCTCTTGGGCTCTGAGAGGGGTCTGTTGGGTACAGCTGGGATGGAGGGACCAAGTCAGGGGCGTGAGGAAGAGAGGCTAGAGGAGGCAGTGCAAAGGCCAGGGAAGGAAGGCATCTGAGCTGAGTCTGGATATAGGAGCCGAGGGGACCACAGGTGGGAGTGGGGGGCTCCCCAGGCAGACAAGCAGCTCAAGAAGAGGCTGAAATGCCAGCAGCGGCCGGTGTGCCTCCAGGAGCCAAGGGGGCCAGGGGTGGGGGTGGGGGGGCTGCTAGAAGACACTGGCAGCTTATTGCCCCTCAGACCTCCCCACCTACCCTGGCTTCCTCCTGTTGGCTGGGAGGGACCAAGGTAAGGGTGGAGCAGGGCCGTCACTGTACACGCACCTTGGAGGAGAGGCCGCCCTGGCGCATTGGCAGTGGGTGGTGGCCAGGCCTGGCTTTTGGCTTTCGCAGTTAAGGGAGTGAGTGGGTGGAGGGGAAAGGCCCAGGGGACTCTGCGGCCCACTCCCAGACTGGAGGAAGGAGCTTCAGGACATGACTCCCGGGGCTCCTTGCTGTCACCACAGTACTCTGCCCTCACAGTCACAGTTCCCCCCGCCCCCTCCCAGGGCGGGCAGCTGCTGGATTCCAACAGCTGGCCTGCAGGGAACTGTCAGGCAATTCCTCCCCATGGGGCCTCGCATGTTGCACTGAGGCTCAGAGGAGATGTTGCAAGGTATGAGGGCCTTGTGAGGTGCCAGAGAGGGCCTCGTGAAGACCCCAAGAGTCCCAGAGAAGGAGGACAGTGGCCTTACCAGGAGGAGCTGGTGTGCCGAAAGTTCCCCAGATGGTCACCAACAGTAAGAGGCTTGCGAGCTGCCACATTCTGGAGTTGCTGCCACCTGTCTGAGGAGGGCCTCTGAGCTTCCAGCAGCCCCACCAGCCCCTGCTCTACCTGTCGCCCCGGCCCCAGATGGGAGCTGATTGCAAGGGCTGGGGCTGGGGCTGGGGGGGGGGGTCCCTGTTCATTAGATGGACAGCCACTGGTGCCTCAGTGTCCTTGCCTATGTGGGGCTAGGATCACAGCAGCTGCCCAGCACCTGAGGGGTGAAAAGAAAAAGTGGAAAGGGCATAGAGTCCTGGGGAAGATCAAAGGGACTCAGCACAGAAGGGCCGTGGCAGGTGCCCTCCCTCGCCCTGTTCTTTGTGAGGGTCAGGGGGTGGTGCCTTTGCTGATCTAATGGCCAGGCTAAGAGTCTTAACTAACATTTATCGGACATTCATGGCATTTTTCAAGCAATTTATACGTGGTTCAGAAAGCAGGCCACCAAAGTCAAACCACTTGGTGCAAATCCGAGCTGCGGGACAGCAACACTGGGCAGGACACCTAACGCTCCATGCCTCAGTTTCCGGGTTAGAAAAAATGTATTTCTGCATTATAGGGTTACTGTGAGAATTAAATGAGTTAATCCACATAATGCTCTTAAGACAGGGTTTGTACACAGCAAATGCTCAGGAAATATTAGCTTTTATTCTCTCAGTTAAAGTTCACAACGCCCATGAAGGAGGTATTAATGTCATCGCCCCGCTTCATAGAGAGTGGTCACATTGAAGCTTAGAGGAGGGAAGTAGCTTACTGAAAACCCACAACCAGGGTGTGACAGAGCTAGGACCTGAGCCCAGGCCTATATGGCTCCAGGCCTGGAACCTTAACCCTTGCGCCAAACTGCCGGGTGCCCCACAAAGCCCCAGATATAGCCCTGCAGGCTGGAAACTGAGGAGTGAGCCCTCCACCGCCTCCAAGCCCTAGGGGTAGGCCTGTCTGCCCCATCGGCACCCTCCCCCACTCCATCTGACCTCACTCTGTCTTCAGGGACTCCCCCGAGGCTGTTTCTGAAATTCGCTTAAATCTAAACCCTAGGTTTAGAGGTGGGGGTGAGGTGGGGAGAATGGGGAGTCCTGGGCTCCAGGCTGCCCCTGATGACGTCCCTGGGCCCTGGAGGCCCTCAGACGACTTCCATTTGCCTCCAAGTCTGGGAAGAAGGCCCCTGGAAACAGTGGCACCCAGGCCTGAGGAATGCCAGCCGGTGCCCTGGCCCGGCCTGTGGCAGAGCCCTGATGTCGCCTTAGCCCAAGCTCTAGCCAACCTCTGGAACCCTGGCTGGAGGATGCAGCCTACACATCTGCTCAGCCCTCCTCCATTCCCCCACAGACCTGCCATGAAGGGGACTTACTGGGGTGGGCCAGGGAGAAACTGCAAGGTCGCCGTCCCGCCGCCATGACAGCCTGAACCGCGCAGGAGTTAATCCATAACCTCAAATATTTGCTTGGCCCTCAGAGCTGAGGCCTCCCCCTCCACAGATAAACAAACAGGCTCCGGGCTCAGGACAGCCTGTTTGCCCAAAGCCCACCTTTGTCCACCAGTTGGTGACATCCAGGAGGGAGGGCGGGGAGTGATGGGCAGTGTCAAACTGTCTATAGATGTGGTCCCATTTTGGCCTCACGGTGGCTGGCTGAAGGAGGGACATTGTGTCTATGTTGCAGATGGGGACATTTTTACCCAGAGATGTTGCAGTTTTCCGCAGATCAGCACAACTGGTAATGATTCCATATTTCACCAAATCTGGATGCCCTTAATTACAAGATGCACCTATTTTGTGTGGCAGAAACACTGTCAATTACACAGGGACACACCGTCCCAATTTCCAATTTTCATGATGAAATATACCCCTCTCAGGGTCCCTCCCATGTGAGCGCTGGCCACTCAGCCAGACCTTTAGCTGCCCCGCACAAGGGCACATGGCTACTCCTATAATCTCTACTTTGCAGATGAGGACGCTCAGAAATCTCTTATTAGTTGCCCGGATTCACCAAGCTAAGTGGCAGGCCTGGCATAGACTCAGGTCTTCCTGGCATCTCTTGGCCACCTTTGTAAACAAGTGGAAAGGCTGCTGTCAGTCCATGGCTGGGATGCTGGGAAAGAGAAGGGCAGAAGTACAAGGTCCAGCTTAAAGCATTGGCGCCAGTCCTTAAGTCTGTCGACATTTATTAGGCCTCGTGCTTCCCTGAACGCACTGTGTGGGATCTACACCCATTTCCCTCCATAGAGTACCTACTCCCCAGAGGGCTTGACCGCACCCCTCCAAGCTGGAGCTCCTGCGGAGGTCATGTGACTCTGTTCCACTGGCCTCCAGGACTGCCCAGGAAAGTCACCTGACCCAGGGTCAATCAGATCTCTACCCCAGGAGTAGGGCCTCGGAGACCTCGTTCCACGGTGAGCACTCCACTGGGATGATTTTGAAGCCAGAGCCTGGGCATCCATGTTTGGGCCTAAAGCAGAGGAAAGTGATGATGAGGAGGATACAGACAAAGGAGAGAGGCTGAGACACCTAGAAGTGGGAGGGGGCAGCAGGGGCAGGCTCCTACCCTCCAGAGTGGGCACATCCTGGCTTTGGGCTCATGAGGGTCCACCTCCTAGGAAACCCCCTCTTTCCCTAAGTTCCCTTAAATTGACTGGAGCAGCTTATGTTCCTTAGGACAGGACACCTCCTCCCGAGGAACAGCACCTGCCTGAGCTGCGGGGCTACAGGCCCAGAGCCGCCTGAGAGGGCAAGGGGAGCAGGGCAGGACGAAGGGAAATCAGCCCAAGCTGGGGTGCCCGGGGAAGGCTGCCTGGATGAGGTGAACCTTCAGCTGGATGTCAGAGGACAGGCAGGACCCTGGGAGTGGAGGAAGGGCCCTCAGGTGGGGAGGGAGTGGAGGCACAGGGGCCCAACAACAGGGGAAGTGGTGCAGCAGGGAGGGGGGAAGAAGGGGAGGAGCAGATAATGGAGTTTGAGGTGGAGCCTGCGGGAAGTGGGGAGCCAGTGGCGGTTTTGCAAGGGTCTGAGGGTCTGTAGCAGCTGCCTTGAGAAGGGGACACGTGGTCCTCGCAACTCAGGCAGGAAGTATGGAGACCATGTGCCTGACCACACAAGAGGGGCAGCTCGGCAGCAACGGACTTGTAAAATGCCTCTGTGCCCATGTTCTTGCTCTAGGTCCGCAGCAGTTGCCGTCCTGGGCTCTCCTCACCCCCACTTCACTTCCTGCTCCCCCCCTTCTCCTCATGGGACTCCTTCCTCCTTGCCTTCCCCACCAAACTCCCCACCTGCCGCCTGCTCCCCAGCTAGCACAGGCCATCAGTTCCAGATGCCATCTATGTAAGGTCCACACACTGACCCTGAATGTGATGCCTGAGTGTCCATCCAAACCAGCCCAGATGCCCAAAGCACCAGCACACAGAAGAGCCAGGGGGCAGCTGCAGTGGGAGAAGGGACCAGTGCTGGGGTCTGCCCAGGCCTTGAAGGCTGCCCAGAGGGGGAAAGGAGGGTTCCTCTTGCAGAGAGCTTCATGCTTGCTGGCAGGCTGGGGCAGTGCAGTAGGGGTGCCTGCTTCATGGCCCCCTCGTTGGCTGGCAAGCAGGGAACCCAAGTCACCTCCCTGAAGCAAGGAACCCTCCCCCCACCCCCCACGCAGATCTTCCCCAAGTTTGTGCTGGCTGAAAGGCTGCCATCCCCCGGAGAGTGCTGCCAGGAACCCAGGTGTCTATGCTCACTGGCAACAGGTTTCCAGCAGGGGCCACTGCTCTGGTCCCCCAGGAGGGTCCAGGCTGCTGTTCCAAGGGATGGCTTCACCTGGCTTGGTGGCCGCTGCTGATTTGCCTTGTCTGACGCTGGGGTTTTCCTTCCCAAACGTGAGTCACCCCTGTTGGGCCTGAACTCAGGCAGGCCAACTCTCCAGGTGCCAGAGCAGGACTTTGGTATCACAGCCAGCTGTGATTCAGAAAGGAAGGACGTCTGAGTGCAGGGAATTGACTGCATTTGTGAGGACGTTGGCAGAGGAAGAAGAAGCAAAGGTGTGGGGTTCGGGGTGGGGGGGGGGGAGAGGAGTTGGCAGGGGGCCGGGGGAGGGAGGTGGCAGAAAGAAAATCAAAATTAGGAGAAGGCATTGAGCAGGAGGATAGTCAAAAACCTCATCTTTGGTGTCAGGCTCACACAAGTTTAAACTTCAGTTTGGTTCCTTTTCTCAGCCTCAATTTCCACATCTGTAAAGTGAGGCCAATAATAGTGTGCACCCCAGGCAGGGGATTAAATATTGTCTACAAGGTGGACAGAGACTTAGGTGATCAACCAACAGCAATGTCCTCTCTTGGTTCCCCAAGTATCCTCGAGAGAAAGTGAGGTACCACATGAAGCTTTGTGAGGGTCAGAGGCCTGCGGAAAACGGGTGCCCCCCCGCCACAGTTCATAAATGCCTGTGAAGGCATGGGGAGGTGGGCCAGGAGGGGGGAGGAAGAGCCAGCTGCTGTCTGTACAGCCATAGGCTCAGTCTTGGAGCGTCCCGGCCCCTGTGCTCCCCAGGGCTGATGTGCGCTCTTGCCCAGCACTGGCTCTCACTCTGGAATTTCAAATAGAATCTCATAGAACCTGAGCTCCGTCTCCTGATCAGGGTGGTGGGATGGAGGGCTCCCTGCTGGCCTTTACCCCAGGCCCAGTCCCGGTGTCTTGTCCATTCTCTCTGCAGGGGAAGGCCTGGAGCTGCTCAGGGCTCAGCCCAGGGAGGCCAGGGAAGAGAGACACCAGAGGCCCTGGGGAACCCCCCACCCCCCATCCCGGGAAGAAGTGGAGCTGGATGGATGCAGCCAAGGTCAACTGCACAGTGACACATTGACTCTTTTTTTAAAAATCAGGTTTGAGGAATAATGTACATACAATAAAATTTGCTTTTTCAATGTTAGGTTCTGTTTGTTCTAGAAATGTATGTAGTAGTGTAACCACCACCACAATTATGATTGTGTGACATTCCTGTCACCCTCAAAACTTCCCCTGTGCCACCACCCTGGCAACCATCGATCTGGTTGCTATTGCTTTTTCTAGAATGGTTTGTAAATGGAGTCCTACAGTATGTAGCCTTTTAGGACTGGCTTCTATCACTCACCAAAGTTGTTGAGGTTTTTCTGTGTGGATGTGTGAATCAGTAGTTTCTATAGCTGAGTAGTTTCCGTCATATGGATGTACCACAACTGGTTACCCACTCACCACTTCTTGGCTATTATTAAATAGGGCTTCTGGAACATTCATGTACAGGTCTTTGTGTGGATATGTTTTCATTTCTCGTGGGCAAGTCTCTAGGAATGGGACTGCTGAGTCATGTGGTAAGTACATTTACTTTTTTTAAAAAACAAAAACAAACTGTTACATAAAGTGGCTGTACCATTTTGCATTCCCACAAGCAAAATATGAGTGTTCCAGTCGTTCTGCATCCGCCCCAGCACTTGCCCGGTCTGTTTTTTTGTTTTGTTATTTTTGGCTATTCTAATAGGTGTGTGGTAGGATCTCATTTCATTTCCCCAATCACTAATGATGTCAGGCATCTTTTCATGTGCCTATTTGCCATTCATATATCCTCTTTGGTGATGTGTCTATTTCAATATTTGGCCTGTTTTTAAAAATTGAGGGTTTTTTTAAAAAAAGATTTTATTTGAAAGAGAGGGCGAGCATGCGCAAAAGAGTTGGGGGTGGGGCAGAGGGAGAGAGTGAGAATCAGACTCCCGGTGCGCAGGGAGCCCAATGAAGGCCAGATCCTAGGAAGCAGGGGAGCTGAAGACAGATGCTTAACCAACTGAGCACCCAGGCACCCTGGTCCTTTGCATTTTTATACACATTTTAGACTCAGCTCATCAATTTCTTTAAAACAAAAAAAAGCTTGCTGGTATTTTGAATAGGACTGAGTTGATTCTATAGAACAATCTGGAGAGAAGAGACATCTCACTGGTGGGTGTTCTGATCTGTTAGCCTGGTAATCCCATTTAGGTCTCTGTTAACTTGTCTCCCCAATGTTTGGTAGTTCTTAGTATATAGATCTTGAACAAATTTTGTTTAATTTATCCCTACTTATTTTATGTTTTTTAATATGCTATTGTAAACATTTTACATATTGCAATCATAATCGTGTGTTGCTAGTATATAGAAATACAATTGATTGTTTTATATTGAGACTTATTTTTGTCAGTTTTATTGAGATAAAACTAACATGTAACATTGTATTAGATAAAGGCATACAATATGATTTAATATATGTATATACTGCAAAATGATTACCACAATAAGTATAGTTGATATCTATCACCTCACATAGTTACAATTTTTTTCTTGAGATGAGAATTTTTAAATGTGCTGTCTTCATGCCTCTCATAAATACAATACAGAATGATTAACTATAATTACCATGCTGCACATTACATCCCCAGAACTTACTTATAACTGGAAGTTTGTGCCCTTTGACCACCTTCCCTCACGTCCCAGACCTCTGGTAACCACTAATCTGTTTGTGTGTGTTTTTAAGGATTTTATTTATTCATTTGCCAGAGAGAGAGAGACAGAGAGAGAGCACAAGCAGGGGGAGCAGGGGGAGGTCCCCACTGAGGAAGGAGCCTGATTCAGGACTCGATCCCAAGACCCTGGGATCATGACCTGAGCTGAAGGCAGACAAATCAGACGTCCCTACTAATCTGTTTTTGAATCTATGATGAACTCATACATTTTTAGGTTCCACATGTAAGTGAGATCGTACAATATTTATCTTTGACTTATTTCTTGATTCTACAAGGATATGCTGGGGTGACCGACCATCCTAGTTTGTCTGGGACTGTTCTGATTTTAGCACTAAAAGCCCTACATCTGGTAAACTCTACCTTGGGATGAGAAAACTCCCAGTTTTCACTGACAAGTACTGAAGGTTAGGGGAAAGGTACAAAACACAAAGGTGACCCCCAAAAGAGGGGCTGAAAGCAACACTGGTTTTATTTTTATTATTATTATTATTTTTAAAGATTTTATTTATTTACTTGACAGAGATACCAGCGAGAGAGGGAACACAAGCAGGGGGAGTGGGAGAGGAAGAAACCGGCTCCCAACGGAGGAGTGTGATGCAGGCCTCGATCCCAGAACGCTGGGACCACGCCCTGAGCCGTAGGCAGACGCTTAACGACTGTGCCACCCAGGCGCCCCAGCAGCACTGGTTTTAGTACTAAATGGACCCAGGACTTTCCCTGGGTCCTGCTGCTGACAATGACAGCCATGCTTGGCGGCTGGTGCATCATCGATCATTGCACCACCCGATGACTTCAGCGTGCTGTAATCTGGAGTGCGAACATCCGCCTTGCCTGTGGGTTAGCTGCTGGGCTTCGTAGCTAGACAGTGCTAGCTCAATTTTTAACGTGATGCGTATTGCGGCCCTCTTCTTCTAAGAGTTCAGATGAACAGGAGCCGAACTACAGTACCAATGCCCGCATGGACTGGACCTCACGGTCATTCAGAAAGCTGAATGACTGCTATTCGGTGGCCGCTGGGGAACGCATACAAGGAACGGTGTTAGGAAGGTAAATCGTCCTAAAGGGCCTACTGCGCCGTATGCAGAGGAACTGAGGCCAGCAAAGCAATGTAAAAGCACACGAAGAAACGGATTCTCACAGGTCCTCAAGGAAATGGGCAAGTACTTCTAACGTAATCAAAAGGTTTTTTTGTTTTTGTTTGTGTTTTTTATTTATTTACTTATTTTTTATTTTTCGGTCTCCCCCTACAACACCAATTCCCGGTTGAAATGAGTGGCCGCTGAGTCAGCATGGGCTGCGGCATGGGTGAATGTATTGCTCCTTTGATTGTGCTGTGACACGGAGTAAAGTTCCATTTCCTCATTCAGACGCTGTACCTGAGATATCCTGTGGGTGAGCCAAAGGTGAAATTTTGATGACAGATGTGTTGGCCCTTTACAGTATGTACAGCTGATTCTGTCAGATGCTACCCACAATCACACTTTCTACAGTATGCCAAGTGTGAGTCCAATCATGGCAATAAGGGAAAGTTCTCCTGCCTCTCAAGCACTTTGATTTGAAAAGTGGAGTTTCAAATGGTCTGATTTCTGTAAGGATTTTAATGGAACTTCAGGAAAAAATTTTAAAGCGTTGAGGATATACAAATACGAAGGAGCCTCTGCTCATCTGTCTGCGTATTTGACAGTGCAAGCATAAGTTTTTGCAAATTCTGATCAATCTATGAACTCTTACCAAAGAAAACGAAAAGATCTTACCTGCTAAATGTCCTGCGTAGCTCGTATGCACATGGCCCAGTGAGTGTGGTTTGCTCCCTGCGAGACTGAGGCTTTCCCAGTGACAGGTTTGGTTATGTCTCAGTTTCCTCAAAACACGCAAAAGCCCTCAATGAGCTATTTGATGTTCTAGAAATGGAAGGAGACAGTCTCCTTTAGATGTGTGACTAAAAGAGGGCTGTCATCAATGCCAGTCACAGAAGAGATGGTAAAAAGCTAGGCTACCATCAAATCGTATTTTCAAAGTGCAGGGCAAGAAGAATGTCCTCTAATTTGAAAATAATATTGAGAATGAGAAGGGAGACAAGGACTGCTTTCGAGTGGAAATTTAGGAACGGTTCTTCCAAAACTGATGATCTTTGAAGAGGCCAGAAGGATCCTGAAAAAGATGATCTGAGGGCACCTGAGTTGTTCAATGTTCTGTGTAGGAAATAACAAAAACTCATGTAATAAAAATTGACCCAGTTTTGGGGAAATAAAACAAAATATCACCAGAAGAGGGACAACCTAAATGGGACTTTCTCAGTTGTTCACTAAAACTGGACCTTATTTGTGATTCACCTTTAATATCACAAATTCAAATACCTCTGTGCTTTAAAGCCATTTTCTCTGAGACACACACAAGTACGAGAGAGAGAGAGCGCGCACGCTTTAATTTATGACACCCAATGTGCTTCAAAATGCTTAAAAAAGGATGGAGCTTTAGATGTTGAATTTATTGATGCAAAGGAGCTGACAAAAAGCTGTTCTACCAAAACCAGCCTATAGATACAAAGAGGATGGGCATTTTTGGAGAGCTGGAAGCTAATCCCTACAAGTCTAAAAACTTGCTGTTGTTAGTAAGATCCTCAGTATTCCATGCTCCGATGATTTTGTTCAGAGAATCATTAGCTTGATGCCATCACATTGGACTGACAGCAGGAATTAGTGTAACGTGGGCTTAGTAAGAGCAGGCCTGCAAGTCAAAGAATTTAATGTTTGGCCGTATTCAGTTTGATCACTACATCAAAGAAGGGTTTCCTAAAGGCTGCAGGCAAGGAAACAAAGAGAGGTAAAAATCTCCTCTGCATCATAGGACAGAAATGTCATTGTTATTTTTTTAATTAAATATTGGTACTATGTTTAACTGGTCCTACTGCATTCACATTCTCTTAAAAAGTCTTACATGTATGTATCTTTTTTTTTTTAACTTTATTTTTGTAGAGCAGTGTTAGGCTCACAAAAAATTGAGGGGAAGGTACAGAGATTTCCCATATACTCCCAACCCTGCACCCCCACATCATAGCCTCCCCATCATCAACATCCCCACCAGAGTGTACTTTTGTTATAACTGATGAACCTACATTAACATATCATAATCAGCCAAAGCCCATAGTTTACATTTGGGTTGGCCCCTAATGTGGTACATTCTGTGGGTTTGGACACATGTATAATGACACCATCCATCATTGTAGTATCATACAGAGTATTTCCACTGCCGTAAAATCATCTGTGCTTCATCTGTTTAGCCCTGCCTCCCCACCCCCCAACAACCCCTGACAACTACTGATCTTTTTTTTTTTAACTGTCTCCATACTTCTGCCTTTTGCTGAATGTCATATAGGAACGTCATGGAATCATACCATATGTAGCCTTTTACATAGATGTATCTTAATACAAATTTTAAGTATCCAGTGAGTTAAAATAAATTGCTGTATCCGAAAATAGAAACATTATTTAACTATTTTTATATTTCTTTCTCACAAAGTAGTCCTACTAATTATTATTATTTGCCATTGTTACTAATCTATTGTTCTGTTTAAATAATAGCATTTATGTAACACAAAAGTAAATAACACAGAATATATAATTTACAATAAACACTTATTTTTCATATTTTAATGAATTTATAATTCTAACATATATGATTTCAAATAAACCTTTTCATATTTCTATGTTAAAGCAACATATACACATGTATGTGTATAATTATTTTTAACATATTATTGTAGGTTTTGGGGGTCTGGCCTGGCTGTGTCCCAGGCTGGATCTCTAAAGTTGGTCACGGGTATACATGTCCCACCTCCTCTTCTGCCTGGGCTCTGTTTAAGCCAAGGGATGCAGAGCCCACGAAGACCTGGACGCTGTCCTCAAGGGGCCCACAGTCTGGTGATGAAGCCAGACCCAAAACAAGCCGGCAGAGAGCAACGCCGAAGGTGCCAGGACAGAGGCTCCCCCAGGTAACCCAGCCCGGAGGTCTTCTGGGAAGGCTTCCTGGAGGAGGTGGGCCTGGGCGGGCGCGCGGAGGCGAACGAGGACCAGGCCGGGGGTGGCGGCAGTGGTGCTTTGATTTCAGGGAGAGGGCGTGTGACGAGCAGGGAGGGGCGCGGCACCGGGGCCTCCCGGGGCAGGTGAGAGGCCCGAACGGACCTGCACAGCCGCGTCTGCCTCCGGCCGCCCGTCGCGTTCCTGAGTGCCCCGCGTCCTCCAGGCGGTCCTCTGTCCGGCTCGGAGGAGGTCGGAAGCCGGAAGAGCCGCTCCTGCGGCGGGGCGTCCGCTCCGGTCGCCAGCACGCCTGGCGCCCCGCCGCCCTCCCGCGGGCGTCTGCTGGCAGCGCGCCTCCCGCTGAGTCAGCGGGTGAGTCAGCGCCCCCTGACCGCGCCGGCCCGCGGCGTCTGGGCTCGGGTTAGGGATGCGGGGCGGGGGCGGGTAAGGAGGGGAGGAGGGGGAGGGAGGGGAAGAGGAGGGAGGGGAGAATGGGGGAGGGAGGGAAGCGAGGAGGAAAGAGGGGGACGGAGAGGGGAGGAAAGTGGAGGAGAAGGGAGAGGAGGGGAGAGGGGAGGGGAGGAGGGAAGCAGGAGTAGTGGGCGGGGGAGGAGGAGGAGAAAAGAGGAGGGAAGGAGGAGGGAGAGGAGAAGGGGGGAGGAAGGACAAGGTCCAGAGTAAGGCTTCCAAACCCTTGACCTGCAGGCCAAATTTGGCCTGTCTTATGTTATTGTTCAGCTCAGGAGCCAGGAATGGTTTTTACATTTTGTAACTGTTGAAAATCCAAAGAGATTAATATTTTGTAACAAATGAAAATTATATAAAATTCAAATTTCAGCGTCCCTGAGAAGTTTATTGGAACGGTAATGCTCATTTGTTATGTCTGTCCATGACTGCTTTGCAGCACAGCAGAGTTGAGCAATTATGAGAGACTGTATGGCCCTGAAAGCCTAAAGTGTTTACCACCTGTACCTTTACAGGTTTGCTGCCCACATTCCAGGGGGTGCTCAAGGCCCTAGCTGTTAAGGAGGCAACTTTGACTTTGGAGAGCACCTCCTGGGGAGGGGGTGGTGGGCCTCCCGCCTGATGGGGGATTCCCACCCTGGAGAGCCATTCCAGCCCTGCTAAGCCTTACCTTAGGGTTTGTCGACCAGCAGGAGAGCCCTCCTTTTCTTTTCTTTTTTTTTCCTATTTATTTATTTATTTGACAGCAAGAGAGCATAAGCAGGGGGAGCCTCCAGCAGGCAGAGGGAGAGGGAGAAGCAGGCTCCCTGTGGAGCAGGGAGCCAGCCCCATGTGGGGCCCGATCCTAAGACCCTGGGATCATGACCCAAGACGAAAGCAGTAGCAGATGCCCAACCGACTGAGCCACCCAGGCGCCCTCCTTAACCTCTGTGGGGGCTGAACTTCCTGCACTCTAGGGCAGGGAGCTTCTCCCTGTAGCCTGGGGACCCATGTTTGTCCCACACCATCTTTGGGAGCCCTTCCCTGTGTGGTGTGGCAGGGGCCCATATACTCCCAGCTAAGTGGTTGTTGCTCCTGGTTACCCATTAACCAGCTAGTCCTTACACAAAGTTTCAAGGAAGTCAGGCCTGCACATTTATTGCCTTGTTGCTCCCAGGAACGCGACAAGCCCCATCACCTACACCCCAGGGCAAACCACCTTGGTGATCGAAGTTCTGGCCTTATGCCAGCTGTTGCTTAAGGCAGTGTTTTTGAAACTTTGTTTTTTTTAACCTCAACCCTCCCTAAGAAATACATTTTACGTTTCAGCAAAGTTTCACAGAACTATCTACCCCTATTACAGGTGATGTTCTCTTGCAAGTTGTCTGTTTCTTTTCTGTTTTTAAAAATGATGATCATGAAATACGAAATTGATTTTATGAACTACTAATGGGTTACAACCAGCAATATGAAAAATGTGTTTGACAGTATCCAGATGTACCTGTCTTTTCTCTTTTTCAGTACAAAGCACAACAGCAAAGGGCCTCCTTCACCTACTGGCAGAGGCTTCCTGGCTCTCAGTCTTCACTTGCCACCCCTGACCTTAGACAGAGCCCTCAACCTCCATGAGCAATAAATCTGCATACCTGTTTGTTTATATCCCATGTGCATTGAATCGTGGTAACTGTGATTACCTGGGGTGGGGGAGGATGGGAGGAATTGGGCATAGGAAGAGGACTTACTCTTCACTCTTCTTAAGTGCTGTTTAAATTCTGTTACATACATATTACTTCACATTTTTTATTTAAAAACATTTCAAGCCGGAGCGCCTGGGTGGCTCAGTCGATTAAGTGTCTGTCTTCGGCTCAGGTCATGATCCCAGGGTCCTGGGATCAAGCCCTGACTCAGGTTCTCTGCTCAGTGGGGAGCCTGCTTCTCCCTCTCCCTCTACCCGACCCCCCACCAGTCCTGTTCTTGCACTCTCTGCTCTCTCTCAAATAAGTAAATAAAAAATCCTTTAAAAAACCCCAAAACATTTCAAGCCTACAGAAAGTTGTCAGGAACACATGTAACTGTCCTGTACCCACCAACAAGTTCCTGCATTCTACCTTCTTCCCACAGACCCCTTCAGCTACCCCCTGCATTTCCCCCTGGGAGTGAATGAAGCCTCAGAATGCTTAACATTCCCAGCAGTGGGCAGTGCTGACAGCTGGTATGTCAGAAGTCCAGTTGAAAGTTAGTTGCCATCCAGGGGCCCCTAGGTGGCTCGGTGGCTCGGTTGGTTAAGCGCCTGCCTTCGGCTCAGGTTATGATCCCAGGGTCTTGGGACTGAGTCCCACATTGGGGCTCTCTGCTCAGTGAGGAGCCTGCTTCTCTCTCTCTCTCTGTCAAAGAAATAAATAAAATCTTTTTTTAAAAAAAAAAGGAAGTTGGTTGCCATCGTGTAGACTGTCTATCAGCATGCAGTCTTTTTATTTTGAAAATTTAGACTTCACAAAAAAGCTGCCAGTGTAGCACCCTCCGCTCAGATTCCCCTAATGTTAACCACAGAAGGACCAAAACCAGGGGATTAACAATGATATAACACTGTTCACTTGTCTACTAGCCTTATTTGGATTTTGCCAAATGTCCCACCAACATCCTGTTTCTGGTTCAGGATCCCTTTTGGAATCCCACGGGGTATTTAGTTGACCTGCCCCCTTCAACTCCCACCTGGGATAGTACCTCAGTGTCTCTGTGCCACTGCAATGCTTGGGCCAGTAATTTTGTAGGACAGAGCTCCCTGTTTTCTCCTTACTAGTTTGAAGTTTTGCATTTTTGGCAAGAATACCACAGAAGTGATGTACCCTTCTCTGGATACCCTATCAGGTGGTGCCGATGTGTCTAATTACTGCTCATGATAATTTTGATGACTTGGTAAAAGTGGTGTCTCCCTGAGGTTTCTCTGCTATACAGTCACTGTTTTCCTTTGTAATTGATAAACATTCTATGGGGAGATGCTGTATGACTATATAAATATCCTGTTCTCTCATACTTTTTCCCACTAATTTTGATGATTCTTGTTTGCAACAGTTATTACTGTGTTTTTTACCAAATAGTGATTTTTCTATTTCTGCTGTTCTTTCTACATTGATGGGAATTCTACCATAAAAAGGAACTGTCTCTTTCTCCCATTTATTTACTTAGTCCATTATTTTTATATCTTTATGGATGGTCTCTTTGGTATTTATTTCATTCTGTGGGTTATACTCCATTACTCTTATTCTTTGTTCAAATTGTACCAGATTTGATGATTGAGAGCTCCTCTAAGCTGTCTTCTGTGCTCCTTGACTTGCCTCCATCATTCCTGGAGCACTTCCTTACCATCTGGCACAAGATGTTCCAGGCTCATCTGGTACTTTCCCTGCCCTAGCCCTGGAATCAGCCGTTTCTCTAGGAGCCCTGTTTGTTTTACTGGAGAATGATATTTAGGAAGTAGGATCTAGGCACAAATCAGATTTAACTTAGTTAAATGAAAATGCAAAACTGGACTGGCCTTTGGAACAGCTTGGGAAGGAGAGGGGCAAGCTGTGCAGGGCTGAGGGGAGAGGCAAAAGGCGGGGACACAAACAGATACAGAGGTTGAGAGAGAGTGGGCAGAGTAGAGTGAGCCAGGGTAGGGAGGGCAGCGTGACTGTTGACTGTTGGTTCAATCCTTGGCTGGCAGTGCCTGTGGGAAGCATGGCCTCCATGCAAATAAAAGGAAGGATTCAGAAAGAAACCATCAACAAAACAAGAAAAGGCAACCTACTAAATGGGAGAAGATAGTTGCAAATGATCTATCCGATAAAGGATTAATATTCAAAGTATATGAAGAACTACAACTCAACACCAAAAAAACCAAATAATCTGATTTAAAAATGTATGGAGGACTTGAACAGCCATGTCTCCAAAGAAAAAATACAGACGACCAACAGACACATGAAATGATGCTCCACATTACTGATTATTAGGGAAATGCAAATCAAAACCACAATGAGGTATCACCTCACACCTGTCAGAATGGCTCAAAAACTCAAAACACAAGACTCAAAAACACAAGAAATAACAAATGTTGGTGAGGATATGGAGGAAAGGGGACCCTGGTGCACTGTTGTTGGGAATGTAAATTGGTGTAGCCATTGTGGAAAACAGTATGGAGGTTCCCCAAAAAATTAAAAATAGGATTACCATATGATCCAGTACCATATGATCCAAATACCCACTACTGGGTATTTACCCAAAGAAAACAAAACGCTAATTTAAAAAAGATACATGCAACCCTATCTTTATTGTAGTATTATTGACAATGGCCAAGATACAGAAGCAACCCAAGTGTCCATCCATAGACGAATGGATAAAGAAGATGTAGTGTATATATACGATGGAATATTAGCCATAAAAAAGAATGAAATCTTGCCATTGGTGACAACATGGATGGATCTAGAGGGTATTATGCTAAGTGAAGTAAGTTAGAGAAAGAAATACCGTACGATTTTACGTATGTGTCGAATCAAAAAAAACAAAGACAAAGCAGAAATAGACCCATAAATACGGGAAACAAACTGATGGTTGCTGGGGTTGGGGCGGGCAAAATGGTTGAGGGAGGGTGGGAGATATGGATTTCCAGTTATGGAATGAGTAAGTCATGGGAACAAAAGGTACAGCATAGGGAATATCAACAACAGCACTGTCGTGCATGGTACGGTGGCAGATGGGAGCTACGCTTGTGAGCATACACATAGACTTACAGAATCACTATTTTGTACCTCTGAAACTAAAGTCCCACTGTGTATCAACTGTACTTCAATTTAAAAAAAATGAGGGGTGCCTGGGTGGCTCAGTCAGTTGACCACCCAACTCTTGATTTTGGCTTGGGTCATGATCTCATGATCTCAGGGTCCTGTGATCAAACCCTGTGTCAGGCTCTGCACTCAGTGGGGAGTCTGCTGGAGATTCTGTCTTTCCCTCTCCTTCTGACCCTCTCTGCTCTCTAAAATAAATAAATTCATCTTAGAAAAATCAAAAAAAGACCAGGAACACTGGGCTGTAGGCAGGGGTATGCACCTGGGATGTGTACGAGGGGCCTGGAGTTGGGGAGGGAGAGGATGACTTTTCATGTTTGTCTTTAACAGTGTTTGTGTTCACTGTTTCCTTTTCTCAAACTGAAGAATAATGGAAGGGGAGTCAATGGACCAGGGCAGCGGGGCTCACCCAGCACAGACGCGTCTTTGCGTATGGGGCCAGCTACTTCGCAGTTCCAGATGCTGAAATCCTTGGGGCTCAGAGGGAGTGCAGCTTTCAAACTCTGCTGCTTGTCACCCACCACAAGAAGTACATCTTACAACATGTCCTAACATATAGACACATATTCAACTTAAACCAGTATCCACTCTTATTATGTATGACACAAGCTGTTTTCTTTCCAGCTAGTTTGAGTCCACAACATACTAATGAATGGATCCAAACCTGCAGTTTGAAAAACACTCCATCAGGCCAACCTCTTACTGTGCAAACAGGGTAACTGAGGCCCTAAGAAGGGAACTGAATGCCCCCAATGCTATGGCTTTTCAAGAGGACCTTTGTACTTATGACCTTTCAAACAATGCTACATTTGTATAGCTACTGGGGGGAAATAGGTCTGGATAATGAGAGTAGGCTTTTTTGAAAGCGTGACAAGTTGGATGAAGTTAGGCTAAGGGTCTTGAACCAGAGACTTCCTGGCCTTATTCAATAGCCCCAAATGCCTAATGTTGGAGGCCATAGGCTCTTTGAAATAAAGTAAATGCTTTGTCCTTCACCTGTCCCTTCACGACTTATTCAGCAGAAGCTCTGAGAAGGTACTCCGCAGAGGCAGGCACTCAGGATGAAGGTGTGAGTGCCTTGCCCTCAGGATGTCCTTGGGAGGCAGGCAGACAAGCAGCCACAGAGGAGCTTGCAGTAAGAGAGTACAGGGTGGGGGTGGGGCAGGCTGAGGGTCTGGGGCCTGGAGACCAAAGTGTGATGGGAAGGACAAGGAGGGGCTGGAGACACAGAGGCCCCATGGTGGAGGCCTTCTCTGCCTGCCACCCCACGGAGTTTAAATTTCATCCTATGGGCAATGGGGGCCCATGATGTACTCTGAGAAGGGGAGTGATCTGGCCAGATTTGTATCCTTTACAATGACTCTTATAGCCATGGGAAGCTGGCGGCCAAAATCTGACATTGCAGCACATGGAGGCCACCCTGGGAGGTGACCCAGGTCTAGAAAAAGGGAGCTGGAGTTAGTAGTGAACAGCTGACAGCAAGAGCAGGTAGGCGGTGGCATGAAGGCAGCTTTGTACCCCCAACCCCCAAGCCTGAGCGCAGAGACCATGGGCGCTTTTCTAACGACCCTTTATCCTGAGGCACTGCCCTAGAGAATCACACCAGCCCGTGCCCCAGAACTCAGTCCCTGAGCCCCTTGGATGGGCTAGGCACTTGAGTACGAGGTGGGGTGTTACAGTGAAAAGACATACAGTGCCCTGTCCTGCACAGACCCGGGTTTGTATCCTGCCTCATCCACATACAAATTAGGTGACTTTAGGAAAGTTGGTTCACTTTGCCCTAGACTATATATAGTTTCCTCATTGTTCAACGGGGAGAAGGGGGTAAGTATAGATGAGTTAATGTGTTTGAGGTCTGTTGTAAACCCCCAATGAGGCGTTGCTCTCATAATCTTTTAAAGATGAGGAGGCCAAGGTCAGAGAGGTTAAGTGACTTGCCCAAGGCTGCCCAGCGGTGGTCTGACTGTATGCAGCACATGTTCCTTCCAGGAGCTGGCATTTCTTCACGCTGGGATTACACAGGAAGCAGAGCCCTGCGGCTTGCACCCAGCCTGCAACAATGTGTGACTATTAACCTAGTCCCAGGGGCCAGAGTGTAGCGATGAGTCACCCTGAGCAGCTCCAACAAGGAGACCCCCTCCTCCCCAGCCAACACTTGGGCTGAGACCTGGTTGCCAAGCAACGAGACATAACATATATAAATACAACTCAGTCTCTTGCTGTAACAGTGAGGCCTGTTTCTTGCACGGCAGTCTTTTCCTTGTGTTTCCCCTCTGCCCTCGGCCTTCCCTCCAGCTTCTCCTGGGGCAGTAGGTTTGATCCTCAAGCTAAGAGCTTCCAGGAGAGCGAAAGCAGACTGCAGAGGTGGATTCCTAGCGGTGGACGTGGAGCTCTGCCTGGGCGATGACTGGGATGAGGCTGCGCAGGGCTGGGTGGGAAGGAGGTGCAGGAGGTGTGGGCGGTGGCAGGAGACAGGGTGGACTTTTACCATTCTGGCTGGGTAAGGGCGGTGGTGGCTGGACATGACTTCCTGATGCTGAGGCAGGAGCATGGCAGAAGGAGCTCCTCAGGTGGGGGTGCACGCCCATTTCTATGGGTAGGAGGGGCTTCTGCTGTTCTGGGAGCCCCAAGGGTGGTGACAGCCTCCTGGGTGGGGCTCATGCCATCTCCTCTCAAACCTGTGCTTTTCTCATTCCACCTCGCATTCCCAGTTTAGCTGCCGCATATCTGGAGAGGGTGGCTCCCCTGGGAGGGCCTCTTGCCTACACATCTGCCCTGCTTATGCCCAAGACAGCGTATGTGGTAACGGTTATTATTTTAGGACTCCTCTTGCGGTCAGGAATGATCTTGGCCCTGCATATATATCATCCTATTAACCCTCACAATGACAATGTAATGTTGGTATTATTTTTTCATCAGTTTTATTACGCTTAATTGACACACAATAAAATATACCATTTTTCCCTATACAATTTGATGAGTTTTGACAAAAGTATACAATGTCATAACCAGCATCACGGTGTCCATGACCTAGAACATGTCCATCACCCCTCTACAGCCTGTCCTCTACCCTTGGCCCCTGGCAACCACACTGACCACTAGAGTTTTACCTTCCCTAGACTTTCATCGAAATGGAGGCAGCTATGCTAACCACTATACCACCAACGTGAAACGGAATAATACCATATGTAGTCCTCTGTCTGCTGAAAGCTTTCTTTCACTCACCATAATTCTTTGGAAATGTTATCATTGTTTTGGTCCTTTCTTTGCTAACCAGTTAATGACTATTTGGGCTGTTTCCACTTTGGGGCTATGATGAAAAAAGCAGCACCGAACATATATACGTACAAGCATTTGTATAGACTCGTGTTTTCATTTCTCTAGGAGTGGAAGTTCTGCTTCATTCAAGAAGTGAAAGGCTGAAGCTCAGAGAGGTTAAGAAACTTGCCTGAGCTGACACACCTTGGCAGAAATTCACAGCCAAGCCTGACCTCTACGGCAGGTGGTCACCCATAGGAAATGGGTATTTTTTAGTTGAAAGTACTTCTTTGGCCAGTAATTCCTGCAGTCGTGTGTACCTGGGCTGGATTCAGCTGTATTCAGGCTCTTAGCTGGCAGAAGTAGACTGACGCTCAGCACAAGTTGCTGAGTGCACAGGGGTCTTAGGTCACCCTTTGAAGGCATTTCAGCAGGTGAGTTCCAGAAGCCTGGGTGGCCGGGCTGCAGACTTCTTGTTTTGTTTTCTGAAGGTGTTTGCCAGCCTTCTCCACTGTGAAGGGACTGTTTTCTCTAATCAATTACTTGAGAGGAGAGCCTTTGAGGGGAAGTGCCCTGCACCTCATCAAGCTTTTACCCACTGCTCTGAATATCCATTGTGGGTTTCCTGAGTCCATCATCGCTTTCACATCTATTAGTTGCCGGCATCTTTCTGTGAGGGAGAGCTTTCCCTTCCTCACTTACGTTTAGATCACTATACCTCATGAATGATTATATGGGAGATAATCCTTTATTATCATTGCTTTCATGTTCCACACGTCCCAGATTTGGCCCAAATCAGCCCTTGAAGCTGACTCCTGTGTCCTTTTAACACATGTACAATGACCCAGGCTTTTGTGCTTCTGCAGCAGCCCCAGTCCCTTTTGGTAGAGAATGGCATTCAACAACCAAGGATGGGGCGCTAGATATACTCATGGTGGCTGGGATGTCCCACTTCTAGGCCTCCTCAGGCTATGGGGTTTTAAGGCAGCGGGGTTACATAGAAGGCAGGGCCGTGAGACTCAACTTGTAAGTGAGGGCTCAGCAAAATCAGGCACCAGCTTCTAAGGGAATCTGCAGTAGGTACCAGGTCCACTGGAGGGTGGAACCCAGGCCAAGCCAACCAGGCCTTGCAGTTTCACTGCTCAGAAATCCCCCCACAGGGGCGGATGGCTCAGTCGTCAAGCGTCTGCCTTTGGCTCAAGTCATGATCCCAGGGTCCTGGGATCAAGCCCCATGTCGGGCTCCCTGCTCGGCGGGAAACCTGCTTCTCTCACTCCCCCTGCTTGTACTATCTCTCTTGCTGTCTCTCTCTCTGTCAAATAAATAAATAAAATCTTAAAAAAAAAAAAAAGAAAAAGAAATCCCTCCACAAACTTCATAAAGTTTGAGGCAACAACCCCAAGGGTTGAAAGGGCGGGTAGCATCTTTCAGCTTTTCTTGCTTTGGCATGAATAATTTCCAGGGCAGAGGACATGAGAGGCTGGTTCTTAAGGATGGTGGTGGAGGGCCAGGGAGTGGCAGGGGAAGGGTGGTCTTAGGGGCTCCAGAAGGCACATTGTGTCTCTAGTGGTGACAGAAAACTGCCCAGGTTCTCCGGGCACGGCCCTTGTCCTATGCTCAAGGCTGACAGACTGGCTGGCTCATGAGAGTCTGATTAGAGTGAACTCCAAAATTAGAGGCAGGGACTCATAACATGGGGCCACCATCTCAGAGTCGGTCTCCCTGAAAATAACTGCCTTCTGGTTATGTTTGGGCACCCTCCATTCCTAAGGGGCTGCTGGCTCTAAGTGAGGCCTCAGTAGCAGCACTGGGCCTCTCATGGGCAGCAGTGGGGAATGGCTTTCACATGCCTTGCCCCACTGGTGTCCAACACAATCCTGTCTTCCGCTGAGTGAGCCAGGCCCAGAGGATCAGGCACCAGTCCCTGCCAGCTCCAGAGCCACCAGGCTTGGCCACAGCAGGGCAGCTGGTGTTTGAGGGCACAGGGAACCCCACTGTCTGAGACAGGTCTGAACAACCCCAGCAGTCTGGAGGGGCCGAGGGGTCAGTGGCACTGCTGTCTCTCAGGACGCTGAACACTCTTCCAGTGCAGCTCCAGATGCACCAGCTTCTGTTGAACCAGACCTTCAGGTGAAAAAAGGACATAAACCCTTTGAGCAGACTTGCAGGAACCAGCTGTGGAAGGAGCTGCACCACACTGGGTTGAGGGGCGTCATGAGCCAGAAGGATGAAGATGACGAATTCTTCACTGGTGTCTGTTAGCGTCAACACCCATGATGGTGTACCTGGAGTGGGGTAGGGGAGGGTCCTGCAAACCAGCTCTGAAAGGGGGCTTGGGGTGCCTGGAGGGAAGGAAGCCAGTGGTTTCACCCCAGGCCAGGCTGAACCTGGAGGGCAGAGCCCCAGGTGCTGGGAGGGGCAGCTGCAGACAAGACAGGGAGCCGTACCCTGTAGCATTAGGCAATCAGGGAGGGGCTCTGGGACCTGGCATTAGGGAGGAACCCTGAGACACCAGGCACTGGGGAGGGCTGGACTTCATTCAGGGTTGCTCCATTAGATGTCCCAGCAGCCTGGTAATAGCAACCCCACCTTTCTCTGCTGCTTTTTCGTTAGATGCAAATGAGAATAATAATTCTGCTGACGTATTTCTCGGGATGTTTGTGAAAAACACCTAATAGCACATGATAAAGAGAGTGGGGAAGAGGCAGAGAGAGAAGGAAAAAGAGGAACAGGAAGAGAACAAGAAGACAATATAAACAGGAGAAAGGGAAGAAACATACTCCTCGTTCTGCTGTCAAAACCCAGAGATCTGAAGCGACAATGGGCCATTAGGGGGTGCTGCAGCGGTGGAGGCCACCAGGAGGCCCCCGAGCAAACGGCCAACTTCTAAAAAACTAATTATGGTTAACAATTTGACGTTTTAAAGGCATATCTTTAACTATAAAGTCTTAGAATGCACCAACTCAGATAACCCATGTGATTTAAGCATCTCTGGGTCCTTTTCCAAAACAGGAAGTTCTCCCCCCATGACAGCCCCTAATTTCCCTTTGCACTGTATCATGTCCTATCTAACTCCGGGATGAGGGCTAAGGGAACGTGAAAGGGACAGTCATCTCCTGGATGAATTTCACTTCTCAGATTTCACTTAGCTTTGGTGTCTCATGTGGTCTGTCATTTTGCCGTAAACACCAAGGGCGAAAAGAAATCTCTATTATGTTCTTTGGGAGCCAAGAAGCTGTCCTTAGCTCTCTATTCATTATATGAACACCTTTCATTAAAAAAATTAGAATAAAAGAGTTAAAATTTAAGTGTATATACCAGCTATCCAATTTGTAATTACAGCAGAAAATAAAGTAAAACTAGTTAGGTTGCATAAGTGAAAAAAAGTAGGATACAAAATTGCATGTATAGGATTGCAACTACCTAAAAACTATCTAAAAATGTACCTAAAAGCAAAAAATACCATCACAACAAAGATCTTCTCAGGGAGAAAAGACTGAATGGAAACAGCTATAGATGGAATGAGAGGATTTTCTTCCTTGTGTTTCCCACATTTTCCATCAATATGTGTAACACAATGGAAAATACATGACAAACATAATTTTAAAGAAATACACGTACTGGCAACTGATAAAGGAAAGAATTAGAGATGACCAAGATCACAGAAAATTCAAGACAAGCCTCTGTGGGAAATCTTGTCATATGGCCTCTTTCCACACTCAGAAAGCTTCTTGGGCAATCCCAAATAGTGGAAATCCCAGAAATGACTTTTCTTTGCTTGTGGAAGCACTGTGGACTTTTTATCAGGAGATTTACCTTACTAATGTTTTGCTTTTTGACACAGCAAAGTAAGTGTCCACCCCAACTGCCCATGGGATATGATGACAAAAATAAAAATAAATAATATACTTATCATGGATCATTTATACAGCATACGGTACACCTACGGGGTCCTGTTCTAGCTCCCCAAGTCGCGACTCTTCATTTGCTTCTCAGGGAAGACACGATTGGCTGCAATGCAACAGCCATCTATCCCTAGGCTCCCTTGTAACCTTTAGCCTGGGTTTGTGGTCAGACATGGCCTGGCAGTGTGCCCAGCCCTGGCGCACACCTCGTGTGGGCTGAACCCATCATGGTAGTGCTGACTCCTCTACAGACACAGGAAAGGAGCTGGCCCAGTTCCAGCCAATGAGGTACTTTCAGGAGTAGGTTCAGCTACTAGTGCCAGACACTTACTCCTCTCTTATGTGAAAGTACAGAGCCCTGTGGTATGGACTGAGATGGGGGTTCTGCTTCCACCATTTCTCTGTGTGGCCCCTTGTCCTCATTCTCCAAGACAGCCTGTAAGGTATTCCAGGACGGAGAAAGGAATGAGAGAGAGGCAAAAGCAGTTGTCTCTTGAGGAAGGGTCTCTCAAGAAGGTTCTTGGATGGACACGTCCATTGATTTCCCTTTTACTAGCACTTAGTCACATGACCACATTTAGCTGCAAGGGAGGTTGTTATGCAAGCTCTATTGCTCAGCTAAAATTTGATTTTTATGGAAAGAGGAGAATGAACTCAGGGGCACCATTAGCAGATTTTTAGTAAGAACAAAAGGGGCAGTCTGCTGGAGGGCTGATGTGAGATTGTCCTTGATGAAGAGAATCCCAAGCACAACTAGCCTCAGATTTTGGTTTCTTTTTGTTTTGTTTTTACCTAAATTCAATTAATTAACATACAATGTATTATTAGTTTCAGAGGTAGAATTCAGTGATTCATCAGTCTTATATAATACCCAGTGCTCATTACATCACAGATTTTTGGTTTCTAATGTTATTCTCCAGTAAGAGAAAACAGGGCTCTGTGGACAATGGCTGATTCTAGGACTGGGGCAAGAAATATTCAAGATGAGTCTGGCACATCTCAAAAAGTAGAAAAAGGAAAGAAAATCCCACAGTGATGGAAGTATGTCAAAGGGTCACAGGAACCAATGAAGAGAGCTCCAAATGGCCAAATGTGGAACAATTTGAGCAACAAAATAAATATATTATATTGGATTACAACTTAAAGTGTAAAATAAGTATCTGTAGGTCCATATTAATGTAAATAAATGATTGCATAAATAATAACTGAGGGAGAAGAGACATTTTCCATGGAGAATTCCAGGAATTTATGTAGATACTCTGCATTCTTAGGAAGTGAAACACAGCTCCCCGCTCCTTAGGTGGGAGCACAGTGATTTCCTTTCAAAGAATACAATATGGAAAGTGGGGGAAAAAAGAGTGTGAGAAACCTGACAGGTGAGGCTTCAAAGAGGCAACCAAGGTCAACAGCCATAAATTATGTTGATGTGTACCACTGATAAGAAGGGCATGTCACCTCTGTGATCTTCACCCCCAAATTCGTAACCCTAGGTTAAGCATGAGAAAAACATAAGACACACCACAGAAAAACATAAGACACAGGGGTAGTCTACAAAATCTCTGACCAGTGCTTCTCAGAACTGTCAAGGTCATCAAAACCAAGGGACGTCATAGCCAAGAGGAGTCTAAGTCCACAGGAGGACTAAATATAATGTGGGATGCTGGATGGCATTCTGACACAGAAAAAGGACATTAGGTAAAAATTATGGAAATCTGAATAAAGTGTGGACTTCAGTTAATGATAATGTTGGTTCCCTCATCTGACAAATGTTTCAGATATTAATAATTGAGGAAACCAGATGTGGGGTATATGGGCACTCTCTGTACTATCTGCTCAATTTCTCCATAAATCTAAACCTTTTCTAAAATTAAAAGATTATGAGAAAGAATGAATATATGAATCCTTCCCCTTTCCTGTGTAGGAAGCCAAGCTATTTCGAGCTGAAGGAGAATCTTCTGACTGCGGAGATGATCATTCACCGTCCTAACCAACTTAGGACCCCTCTATTGGGTTTTTGTTATATAAGAAAATAAACTTCACAAACAGAGCTTCACAAAACAGAGCTGTTTTGGGCCAGGTGTCTTGTTTCTTGCAGCTGAATGTATCCCAACTGATAGTTCTCATATCACTTCCACAGCTACTGCTGTGGTTTAGACCTTCACCTTCTTACTCAAGATCTTTAGCCTGCTTAAACATCCTTCCTTCCTCATCTGGTTGCTCTCTTCTCTGGATTTACCCCCTGGCTACATTTCTCCCAACACCCCAAGGCCGGCAGCTCCTGCCCTTCCCAGGACAGGGCTATTCTCTTATACTTCCAAGTTTGTGCACACTTGAGTCCTTCTGCCTGGAATGCCCATTCTTCCATCCTTATTCCTCCCAGCAAATAACTTCCCAAATTCAAGTTTCAGCTCACCATGTGTGATGGGCAGGATTCTCATATGTCCCTGAAGATCCCACTGGTAAACATAGCCTGCATAGCCCTTGGTACTGTGAATATAATGAGCTATACTTCTATGATTAGGTTATGTGGTATGACACAGTTGATTTTTTAAAAAAGATTTATTTATTTTGGGGGGGGAGGGGCAGAGGGAGAGAGATCTCCAAGCAGACTCTGCACTCAGTGCAGAGCCTGACACAGGTCTCCATCTCATAACCCAGCTGAAACCAAGAGCTGGATGCCCAACCGACTGTACCACCCAGGCACCCCGACACAATTGATTTTAAGAACAGGTTATCGGGGAGGGCCCAATTTAATCATATGAACTTCTAAAAAGCAGAGAGTTTTCTCTGGCTGGTAACATAAGAGGAAGTCAGACAGAGATTCTACATGTGAAGGGGATTTGATTTTCAAGAAATTCTGTTGCTGGATTTGAGGACAGAGGGGTCACATGGCAAGGAATGCTGGTGGGCTCTAGAAGCTGACAGCAAGCCCTGGCTGACTGCCAGCAAGGAAATGGGGACCTCAACCCTACAACAACAAGGAACCGAATTCTGCCAACAACAAGATGGAGAATGGAAGCAGATCTTCCTCAAAGCCTCCAGATAAGAACTCAGCCCATGTGACGTCCTGATTTCAGCCTTGTGATACTGAACAGAGAACCCAGCCATGATACCATGCAAACTCTGACCCAGGGAGCTATGAACTAATATATAGGTGTTGTTTTAAGCCACTAAGTCTGTGGCAGTCGGTTACACAGCAATAGAAAACTCACACACCATGCCTCCTCTCTGAAGTCTTCCCTCATTCCTCAAGCACACCTGTGACTTCTCTCTGCTGCTGGGGCACCTCATACACAGCCCTGCTACAGGGCAAGTCACACAAGTATTATAATGATCCACTTAGCAGTCCACCCTCCTCACAGATTCCAGAGTTCCTGAGAAATGTTGGAACCTATCACTTCATCATTGCAATCTCAGGCACAGAGCAGGAAAGCAAAAAATACTGGTTAAATGAAGGTTTCATCAAGAAAAAAAAAATCCCAAGATCACTAATTTGTCATCATATATACTAAAATCGCCAAAGATGCAGATTTAATGTCTAAGCAAGAGATAAAGTCACCAATGTAAAAAGAGAATGGAGAAAAAAATGTTATTAATACACATGTAGGGCGTTTCTGAGGAACCAGCTGTGAATGAAGTCCCCAGGTAAGGTTGGTGAAGGAAGAAGTAAGCAGAAGTATGAGGAAAAATCTATCTCTACGTTACTTAGTAAACAGGTATTTATTGAATGTTTGCTATGCAGTCAGGCCAGGAACGGTGGAAAACAATACAGGATTCAAATCTTGCCCTCAAAAATACTGAGAGCCTCCTTTCTGTGGCATAGCGGGCTTAGAATGTTAGAATGGAAACACTTAAAGACCTTGATTTTATGTGTACTTAAGCTTTAAAATCCTCTACTTTCTAAACAAGTGGAAGCAAATTGATTTTCTATTGAGCTCTGTATTTTTGAGGTCCTTTGGTATTGGCCCTTCTTTGTGTTGGCTGCCTAATTCTCTGCAGAGCAGACGAACCATTATCAGCTCAGTCTGATAGTCATTTAGGTTGTTTTGAGGCTTTCACTATTACAAACCCCTGTCAAATAGCAACTTGGCTCCCGCGCCTTTTACATCTCTGCGAAAGGATCTGTAATGAGAATTCCAGGAAGGGGACCCACATATTGTTATTACACAACACTCTCTCCCTCAGCCCCTGCCCCACGGATGCCAGCTCCCTTGAGCAGCTAGGGCTCCCTAAGTTGGAGCAGTTGCTTACCTCCAGACCTGGCGGGTGCGGCTCCCATCTCTCTCAATTCAACTAACTGCTGGAGTGGAAATGTGGTCTGGAATACGCAGGAAGGGGGTGGGATACATAATGTACCGAGAAACCAAGTAGACGCTGAGCGAGGGAAAAACTGGTACAGGAAGTTGTCAGGGGGTACTTGAGGAAAGAAGAGATGGGGCGGGAAAGATGCTTTTTGGGTCAGAGTACCGTGGGCTAAAAACAGTCGGAATACAGGTTAGTCACTTCGCGGAGGGCCTCCAAAGCCAACGCGATTAATTTGTGTTTTTATCCTGTGGGCGATGGGGAGCGGAGGAAGGATTCAGTTGAAAGAGATTCAGGTTTCAAATTCTGCCACTAGCTCTAGGGGTGGGCTGTCAACTCATCTCTCCGGGCTGTTTCCAGGTCTGGTAAACTGGGAAAGTAGTACTTGCTCGGCCGACCTAGAACGGTGATAGGAACTAAACAGAGAACAGCTGTAAAACTTAGAAGGCCGATACCGGGTGTGTGTGGTTGGGGGGGGGCGGGTGGGCGGGTGGTGGTTTACTGTTAGTTGACAAGCCGACAATAATTTCTAAAGCCCTTCAGAAAAAAAATTATGCAATGAAGTCCGAAAATTAAGAGGCAGATGGCTTTTTGCCTGCAAACAACATGCCAAAGACTCAGAGTCGGTCGCAGCCTTTCCTTGCTCTGCTGCTCCCCTGAGTTTGCTTGGAAGTCTCGGGCGCGGAGAACTCCCGCAGGACGGGGAGGCGAACTCCCGCGCGCGTGCGTGTGGGGGACGCACGGGTCCTGGAGCGGGGGGCGGGGCTGGCGCCGGCGCTGACCGGAGTTGGGAATCCCCGCACTGCCGAACGGTGGGGGCAACAGAGCGTGCGTGGGCGCAGCCGGTAATTGCGCAGGCGCGGGAACGCTCCCCTTGGCCTTCGTGTGGCGTTGCAGGCTGGGCGCGCGCGCCCGCGGCGGGTTCCGCTCCCGGCTGGCGGAGGGCTGCGCGCGCACGGGCGAGCCAGCCGTGACGTGCGCAGCGCTACGCCCGACGTCACGGGTCCGTGTGTAGTGGCGGCCCAGCTGCCCTCAGCGGCGGCGCCTGACGAAGGTGGTGCGGCCGCTGGGTGCGGCGTTCAGGGGTCGCGCGGCGTGGGGCGGCGACGACGAGGACGAGGACGAGGACGACGACCGGCAGGCCGGGCACCTCCAGCCGCGGAGTCGCCGCTCCCGCCCCTTCTCCGGCCTCTGGCGGCGCCCGGCCCACGGCTTCCTCCTTTCCTGCTCAGCTTCGCGCTGGCCTCGGGGCCGCGGCGGCGAGAAGTACCCAGGGGCGCCGAGAGGCCCCGGCCGGCCGCTACGGTCCACGCGCCCGCCACCCCGCCCGGCGCGGGCTCCATGTGAAGGAGGGATCCGGCCCGCGCCAGACTCCTCGCGCGCCCCTCCGGCCCCCGGGGGCCCGCGGCCTCCCCCGACCGGGGGGCGCGGTGACGGGCCGCGCGGGGGCGGAGGGGCGGGCTCGGAGGCGGCGGCGGCCCCTCCTCGGGCCTGCGGCTCCCTACGTCCCCGCGGAGCGGCCGGTACGTGCCTGTGTTTGTGTGGGGCGGGGGCCGCGGGGAGGGGGCCGCGGCGGGTCTTTGCGCAGCTACCCAGGCGGGGATTTCGCAAGGTGGTTTTCCTGCTCCGGGTGGACAGATCTCGGGGGTCTCCGCATCCTGTCCTGAAGCCCAGGTCTGAGCGAAGTAGACTGCTGGGCTGTGTATCTGTCAGACATGTATTCTGCGGGGATTTTAGAAGGAAGATTGCAGCTGGTCCCTGGGAGAAGAAATGTTATATGCCGTAAGCGAGAAAGTACTTGTCTTTGCACTGTCACATTGTGATCATCTATTGATGGGGGTTGATTCTTCCTTCAAGCTTTAAGCTAGCACTTACCGTTCAGTTGTCTTGCATTGTCTGACTTCATCTTCTCAGCACAGTGAGGTCAGTACGTGTCTCCCCATTTTACAGATGAAAAATTGAGTCTTGGGGAGATTAGGGAATTTGCCCAAGGTCATGCAGCTGGTAATCCGGGCAGCCTTGATTCAAATATGATGTCTTTTCTGTAGGACTGTATTTTTGAGTCTTGAAAAAATAAATATGTGAAGAAAATGAGAATAGTTGGAGAGTTTCTTCCTGGGAGTAAATTCTAAACGTCATAGGTAGATGTGGTTTTCTTATACCTAACGTGGGCTGTTCCAAGTGTTTTGCTGCAGCCTAGTCAAATCATTTTCTTGGCTTTTTTTTCTTCTTTTAAAAAATTACTCTTAAAAGGTGGCAGCGGGCACCTTTACCCTTTTGCAGTAGGACTGAACAGAAAAAATGTCGCTTTTATTAAAAGAAGAAATGTAATAAAGACTAATATATATTTTAAAAAGATGACAAAAGAAGAAATATAATCGTTAAAATGCATATTTCCTGAACAGTTACAATTTTATTTGTGCAGTTTTTTCTTGACACATACGGGGAACTCGCAGTTGGGTTATTAGCTTGAGATTTCCTTATTGCAAAACTTGTTGCTGAATTATGTGGCAATGGCTGAACATACTTAGTAATTGGTGCAGTCTTATGCAATATTTCTGAGTTGAGTGTCAAAATTAGTGTGTAGAATATCGTAGAAAGTTATCTTTTAATGGTGTGATTTTTTTTCCCTTTCATCTGTTTGTGGTGACTGATAAGTGTTTAAAATTTGTCATTTTAGCATTGGCCTGTATTATTTCTTTGATTATGGTTAGTGAAAAATAAAATACTTCTCTTTATAGAAGAAAATATTGATTCCTTTGAGTAGTTGAGGCTTCACTTGTAGTTGCAAATGTTTAAGAAATGTACTGATGCCTAATTCCTGTACTCTATAATTTTCTCCAGTATATTAACGGGTTCAAGAAAATTTGTAGCTGAACGTTTTTGTATTCCTGTAGAGAAAAGGTCAAATTATAGAGTTGATGAGTGGTTGGTCTATAGATTGATTTGCTGTTTGGTTAAAATGCGAACTATGTTGAGTCCTGTTGATTAATGTTGAGTGTGATAGCATTATAGAACGGTTATCTTGGCATGATCTCCATGTGTCTCTTTTGAGAGAAGTAGCTATTTAAAGCTATTTTTAAAAATTGGATTACATTATGGACTCAGTCTATTAATGGGTCTTTCATTTTTAGTTCACCTTGTTGATACCAAACCGGTAAACTGTAATAGATGCTATATTAAAATGAAGTCACGTTAGGGTCCCGACAGCTTTTGGTTTTGGATTGATCTTTTTTTCCCTTGTAGAATTGGAGCTCTCTGGGCTGCTCAACACCCTCCCCCAACTTTTTTTTATTATGAAACAATTTCAGGCGTACAGGAAAGTGCTAATAGAGTGAACATCCATAGATTCAGTATTTGTTGACATCTTACTGTATTTTCTTTATCTGTAAATGTATGTGTATAATTTTTGGCTCAGCCATTTGAAACTAAGCTGTAAACATGACACTTAACACCTAAATATGTCAGCATACATTTCCAAAGATGGACATTTCCTACCATATCCAAAATACCATTATCGTTAGTTTTTTTTAGTTCAGATTGTCTAATCAATAACTAGTTGATAGTTTCTTAATTGATAATTCCTTAATGTAATCTAACATTCATAATTAAATCTTCCTATTTATGCTGTTAGGTCTTTTATGGTTTTTTACACCCACCCACACCAAACCAGGATACAAGGTTTATTCACTGCGTTTGCTTAAGTCTCTTTGATCTCTTCGAATCTAGAAGTTTCACCTCCCCCTTTTAAAATGAGGTTGCTTTTTTTCTAAAAAAAAAAAAAAGAGATCAAGTCAGTTGTCTTATAAAATGAGTCACATTTTCTACTCGTCTGTTTTGTTCCCCCCTCATGGTGTCATTTAGTGTGTTCCTTTGTTCCCCTGTGTTAGTTAACTATAAGCTAGCTTTAAAGGCTTGATTAATTTCAAATTAAATATTTTGGGCGAGAATAACCCTTAAGTGATACTGTATAGTTCATATTGCTTCCCATCAGGTCATATGCTGTCAAGTCCCATTATTTGTGATGCTGAGTTTGATCACTTGGTTATGGGAGTTAAGGTAAGGTATATTTTCCCCACTGCAGTTAGTAATCTGTCACATGATAAATTAGCACTGAAGTGCTAGCTGTTCTCCAATAATCTGTCACTGAACAGTTGTAGCATATATTGCTGACCCTTGTTAGGCTAACTTTTGAATTTCAGGGTTAGCAATCTTTTTTTGGTATATACATAGAAACAAGTCACAGGAATAACAAAATATCCTATACAGCTATATTAATCAGATTCTGTGGGTTTTAAAAATTTTAAATTATGAATTCAATATATCTCCTGTTATGAATTAAAAAAAAAAAACCCTCGCTTGTGAAAAATGGGAAAAACTCAATGCCTGTCTTTTCCTGGACTCTGACTGAAGGAGTGCGTTTAAGTTTTACTTAGCCAATATTTGTTGACAGAAATAACTAGAAATATAATAAAGGAAGAATGGATTTACTAAAAACATTTTGAGAAACTATTTTCTGGTATAATGCAAGGAGCACTGGATTGAGGGTCAGAGGTCTAAATTCTAATTGTAATTCTACCACTGTGTGAAGTTTAAGAATTAAAAATTTTTTTAACTTCACTTAGTGTTTTCATTCCATAATGATCAAGTTCGTAAACATTTATGAATTTCTTTTTATTGAAATATAATTGACACACAGTAACCAGTTAGTTTTAGGTGTATATCATAGTTATTCTATATTTTTGTACATTACAGAATGATCCCCACAGTATGTCTAGATACCATCTGTCACCTTATGTAGTTATTATAATATTATTGGCTATATTCTCTATGCTGTATATTACTTTCCTGTGACTTGTTTTATGAATACAATCTATGATTTGTG
The DNA here is from genome assembly GCF_017311325.1 of Ursus maritimus. Taxonomy (NCBI): domain Eukaryota; kingdom Metazoa; phylum Chordata; class Mammalia; order Carnivora; family Ursidae; genus Ursus; species Ursus maritimus. Next base: position 105,729,362 of record NW_024423343.1, on the reverse strand, counting down.
ATAATGAGGTATGTTGGCTACATTTAGAGGTGAACCTCATTTTAATTGAGCCAGGTAGATATAAATATATGTAATATAAAATTGAATTTATTTCCCAACTAATTAACTGACATTTCATAGGTTATTGGTTTAAAAAAAATTTTTTTTAGGTTAATGTTTTAAAGAAGGTTTCATAATAGGATTTACTTAAGTAACACATTCTCTTACTAAAAATATGATTTGGGGGCGACTGTGTGGCTCAGTTGGTTAGGTGTCCAACTCTGGATTTCCTCTCTGGTTGTCTGCTTGGGATTCATTCTCTCTCTCTCTCTCTCTCCCCCCCCTCCCCCCCCGCCCTTTTCCCTCCCCCAATATCGGTGGGTGCTTGCACGCACGTGTGAGTGCTCTCTCATCTCTCTAAAATAATGTTTTTAAAAAATATGATTTAATTCATTAAACAGTTTACATGAAATTTTTTCACACATCTCTTTTGTAAGTCAGGATGAACTGTATGCATAGAAATAAAGAATCTTTCCCCTTATTCTCAAGTGTTGTGTGAGGTATAGCTCTCCATCTGTACACACACTTAGGTTTATAAGAAACGTGTCTGTGTAGTTTTGTGTTCTTTGCCTTGTACATCCCTGGGATTTATTGGGAACATTGGTTGACTGCGTTTTTTATGACGTTAATCATGGATTGGCTTTGTAACATATTTTGTATTGTTGTCTTTATTGTTATTTAACTCTGAGATTGTTGCTTAATTTTTTTGTTACACTTTGTCTTCCCAACTGATAGGATAGGGTAGAATCTTTGGATTCCTTCCTCTAACTTGCATACTGCCTTTCTTACAAGTGCTCAGTGTTTTGTTTGAGATTCGTAGTACCATAAATTTTATAAGTGCTGTGTGTTTATAAACTTTGGGAGTTTTTTCTAAAGGTAATTTTTCCCATTTGTGCGGTTAGTCATTTGTGTGGACTTTAATAATGACAAATTGAAATAATAGTTTAAGGTATGATTTTATCAGCATTTTTTGGTAATTCCCAAATTAGGTCCCCTCATCACCACTACCTCAGAATGCTCCTCAAACACACTGCACCTGCCTCTACCACGGTACTCACCACATTGTGCTATAATTATTTCTGTGTCCTCCACTAGGAAGTTAGCTCTTTCAAGGACAAAGGCAGTATTTTGTTGATTTTGTTGCACCTAGGACAATGCCGGGAGCCAAATGTTTATTGAGTAAATAACAGAATTGACAGAAGGGACGTCTTTTTATAGTGTCCTGAGATTCTTAAAAGTGGTGCCTACCAAATCACTGATCATTTACAAAACATTTCTTCTTACTTTGCTGGTTGAGTTTTCTTTTGTGGTATTATTTATTTATTTAGCACATTTAAGCAATTTCTACATTCTAGGCACTGATTTAAGTATATGCTCATTTAATCCCTGTTAACAACCCAGTGAATTAGTGACTATTATTATACTCCTATTACAGATTAGGAAATTGAAGCACAGAGACAATAAGTAACTTGCGCATGTTCACACTTCTTGGCGCATGTTGGAGGTGGAACTTGAGTGCAGGCAGTCTAGTTCCACAATCTGTGCTCTTAACAATCGCACATGTTGCCTCTCTGCCTTATCAGGGCAACCAGAAAATTAGATTTGCTTTGCCAGAGCACTGTCTTTACCATCCATGGAGTGCCTACTATGTACCAGGATGGGGAGGGCATTTTAGAAGGCCCTGAAGAGGAGGCGGTACTTGAACTGAGTTAACAAAATTAGTAAACTCTACGGACTACCTGATTGTGATTATAATGTTTATTGAAAAAAATTAAATATAGAAAAGGTAAAGAAGAAAAAAATTAATAATCAGTGAAGAGTATGTACTTGGGAGTCAGACTTGAATGTGAGTCCCAGCTTTGCTGTTTATCCTTTGTATGCCTCACTTATCTGTAAAATAGAGATAACAGTACCTAAGTCATAGGTTTGTCATGAGGTTTAAATGAGATAATATGTTTAGTATAGTGCCTTGCATATAAAAAGTGTTCAAAAAACATTTATCAGCATTGTAAAAATCTCCCATAGTTCACTTAGATTATGTATATTTTGATGTATATAGAAATCATTCTTTTTGATGCAATTAGTTTACTTTAATTTTTTAAAAACATAAGGGAATTAGAAATGACACATTTTTACTTTAAATGTTTTATTTTTTTATTTTATTTTATTTTTTAAAAGATTTTATTTATTTATTTGACAGAGAGAGAGAGACAGCCGGTGAGAGAGTGAACACAAGCAGGGGGAGTGGGAGAGGAAGAAGCAGGCTCCCGGCGGAGGAGCCTGACATGGGGCTCGATCCCAGAATGCCAGGATCACGCCCTGAGCCGAAGGCAGACGCTTAACGACTGAGCCACCCAGGCGCCCCTAAATATTTTATTTTTAAAAAAAAATGGATATGTAAAGAAGTGTGAGTTACATAATCCATCTAGAATTGTATGATTATTCCCCTTAGTCTTTTACAGTTTATTCACCTATGCCCACTTTAACGATAGTTTTTTTTATTTGAAACTTAGCCTTTGAGTCTTTCTAAACACTCAACTTCATTTTCATAGAAACAAAAACTCTTCACGTTCACAATTTCATTGGTTTATATAATATTTAAACTATATAATTATAACAAGTACATAAACATATTTGATTCTTGGTAAATTGATGAATGTGGCAATGTACTGGTTTGGTAAAAAATAAGCTTAATAAATATTGAATGTTCAACATTTTATCAGAAGACATTTTAGAAAGTTAGAGAGTGTTGGTTAATTTGCCAAGTTGGTTTGTTAAGGAGGTTGGGTAAGAGAAAATGTTGATTCTTTGCCTTCTATTTCTGAGTTAATGGATGTATTATAAGATATTTAAATGAATAGGGAATGTATATTGAAAGCTAATAGTCATAATATCTCAATTTTATCTTAGTTCTTTCAGGTCTCCCCCCCCCCCAATCTGTGTCTTTGTTTTTTTCTTTGTATTATGGTTCTTTGGCAGTGTGTATAGTTTTCAGATTTCCATTCTCCATCCTTCATATTTGTCATCATCTCTCAATATTTTCATCTCTGTTATTTTACTTTGCATCCGAGGAGAGCTGCTTGTGTTTGACACAGTGTGGTTGCATAACCACATTCACAGTTTTGCTCTTTTGCCCTCCAATGTGTACTAAAAAATATTTTTCATCTCATGGGTATTTTAATTCTGTAGTTAAATTTCTATTATCTTGGTAATCCTTGGTCTTTCCCATTTTTTCCCCCTCTCATCCTTGTTTTGCATCTCAGCCTGGTCTTTAGCTTTCATTTATGTTTCATAAAGGCATGTCTTCTGGCATTGAGGGAATCACACAGTTTTCTACAAATTTCAAACTGTATCTTGGGAGGAAGAAGTAACATTTGAATGTCTGTTACATGCCAGAAGCTTTACACACATTAATTTTACAGTAACCAGGGTAGACCATATTATTCCTGATTTTACAGGCAAAGAAATTAAGGCTTACAGGTGTTAAGAATCTTGTTCGTAGTCACAATAGTAGAGTTGGGGATTTTGCATGGCTCTTCTAGTTAGAGCAGGCGTTCCTTAGCCTTCTCTCTGTCTCCACATTATTTACATGAAGCATTCTCCTTGGAAATATCTTCATTGGAGTCTTCTGGGGGTAGGGCCAACATAATTTTTGGAAAACACACTCAAATACAGATATTATTCTTTTTTTTTTTTTAAAGATTTTATTTATTTATTCGACAGAGATAGAGACAGCCAGCGAGAGAGGGAACACAAGCAGGGGGAGTGGGAGAGGAAGAAGCAGGCTCCCAGCGGAGGAGCCTGATGTGGGGCTCGATCCCAGAACGCCGGGATCACGCCCTGAGCCGAAGGCAGACGCTTAACCGCTGTGCCACCCAGGCGCCCCCAGATATTATTCTTACCTCTCATTCTTTATAATTGCTAAATCAGAGAGTTCTGATAAATATTGGGGTAAACCTGAATGATTTCTTTGTTTGTATTAGGTACAGTTTTCAGTGGAATGAAAATAAACTGGTCCATTTTAAGTAAATGGTATGGGAAGTATGTTAATTTTTCTGGTATCTAGGAGAAGTGATATGAGAGAGTTTAATGTACTTGGTCAGAGAATTGATAAAATTTCTTGAATGAACATGAGGAATTTTCAGTGTAATTTTTAAATTAAGTTTTAGACTATCATTCTTAATAGGCTGTGAATAGTAACCCTCAAAGTCAGGGGCTTAAAACAACAAATATTTATTTTTTGCTACGGTGTGTGTTCATTGAGGGTCAGTTGGGCTGCTGCTTCTCAACATTGTCATCCTTATTTGAATCCTACTTTGGAGCCTTACCTTGGGACTTCACTTGGGAGCAGCCACTATCTGGAACATAACTGGTTGCCATAGGTAAAGGAAAAATACACTATAGTTGTGTTTTTCCTTTATATTGTGCTTCATGGGAAGAAAAAAATTTTTCTTTATCCTTCTAGGTTCTTTGGTAAATTGTCATAAGACTGATAAACTGAATTGAATTATGTATGTACGGGAGCCCCATAAGAATATGAGACCCACAGGTAGGCAGTTGAGGCTTATATGCTGTCCTGAGCAAAGGAGAAGGGGTAGAGGTCTGGGACTTCAAAGTGGGGGAGGAAAACAATTTATGGGAAGATGGGAAGAGCAGATGTTTGGTAAACATGTTTGCCATGCTTTGTGGAGACAGTTGGACAGAGAGGAATTTGCTCTCCAGGCCCTGTTAGTTCCCTTGCAATTACCATGCCTCCCCATATTCTTTGTAGTTATCTGTGGTGATAGTTTAGATAGACCAGACCCTCTATCTAAATTCTTTTAGGCAGTTAAGGGGAGGTAAAAAGCTCTTTCTGAATCTTTTGGGCCTTGATGGACTTGAGTTCAAACTAGTCTACCTGCCAAAGTGGCATATTTGAAGGGGGCTTGTTCTGAACCTCTTCACATTCAGTACTTTGACACCTCTTGTGAACAGAAATGTGTATGTGGGAGGGGTTTCCACACCTTAAGAAATTCTGTAATACCAGCCAAAGGTACTGTCCGATCCCACAGGTTAAGACTGCCCTCCTTTCAGACCCAGTGGCAAGGCTAGGTAGTTGCCTATGCTTCAGACCAGTGGGCTGTAAATCAGAGGTTCCCATCTTTGGAATTTCTGGGTTCAGTTAATTTGCTAGAGCAACTCAGCAGAATTCTGGAAAATACTAGATTACTGGTTTATTATAAAAGGATATAACCCAGAAACAAGAAGATGGAAGAGATGCATAAGGCAGTGTTTGGGGAAAGGAGGGGGCTGTGAAGCTTCCATCCTTTCTTCCGTGTGCCACTCTTCCAAAACCTCCAGGTGTCTACCAGCCAGGAAGTTCTCCAAATCCCATCTTCTTTGGTTTTTAATGGAGGCTTACCTAGGCATGATTGATTAAATCAGTTGGCCATTGGTAGTTAAGCTTAATCTCCAGCCCCTTTCCCCTCCCTAAAAGCCAAGGAAAGAGGCTCAAAGTTCCAGTCCTCTAATCACATAAAACGTTTTCTCTTGGCAACCTGCTTCCATCACTAGGCGCTTTTCAAAAGTCATCTCATTAATATAAACTGAGGTGTGGCTTAAAGGTATTCGTTATGAATAACAAAAGACACCTACATTATTCTGGCTACACCTGTGATGAGCATATCATAAAGTACAAACTTGTTGAATCACTACATTGTTCACCTGAAATTAAGGTAACATTGCATGTCAACTGTACTTCAATTAAAAAAAAAAAAGACCTGGTTTTTCTGAGCTCTTTGCCAGAAATGGGGACTAAGATCAGATACATATTTTTTATTATAAATTACAGTCTCACACCAGGACAGAAGGAAAATACAATGTGTGAAAGCACACTCTGGCTTTTAAAGCTTTTACCTGGGAGAAACGTTTACCACTTCCAACCACATATATTGGCCAGAGGAAGTCTCATGGCTGTACCTGAGTTGAACAGGGTGGGAAAGTTCAATATTTCCAAATACCCAGAAGGAGAACATCAAGTATTTGTGAACAGTCCTACCACAGAAGCAGTGCTGTGGAATACTGTTCAAAAATTATTTTTGGAAATTAGTAATAGGAGCCAGTGGGAAAAATATGAATTGATTTTTTTTTTTTTTTAATCTTTGGGAACAGAGCTACAGCTTAAAATGAAGTCAGTTTGTAATTGTTTCTGTGCTATTATTTAATAATTGCTAATTGTTCTCAAGTCATATTCTGTTTTAGATTTGACCTAAAGATGCTTAATTATCATTATTTGAAAAGTTTGTGATTGCTGTAGTTAAGTTTGACTTACTTGACTGCATTTTAGTGGTATTTGTGGAGTTTTTTTTTTTTTTTTTAAGATTTAGTTATTTTAGAGAGAGCACGCGTAGGAGGGGATGTGGAGGGGCAGAGAGGGAGAGAGAGAATCTCAAGCAAACTCCCAGCTGAGCACGGAGCCTGAGGTGGGCCTTGATCCCAGGACTGTGAGATCACCACCTGAGCCTAAATCAAGAGTGGGGCACTTAACTGAGCCACTCAGGCACCACTCCCATTTTTTTAAGTAGGCCCCATGCCCAGCGTGGAGCCTAGTGTGGGGCTTGAACTCATGACCCTAAGATCAAGATCTGAGCTGAGATCAGGAGTCAGATGCTTAACTGACTGAGCCACCCAGCCACCCCTGTGGAGTTTTAATACAAAATATTTCAGTTTTTTGTTTTAATACAATAAGGAAATGAGACTAATGTCCTCTGATTTAATTTAAGGAGAGATTAACTTCATGATTTATGTGATGGCTTTAGTGTATTTTTAAATCCGTTTAAGCATTTTAAAATAGCCACTGGACTCTTTTTTAAAATTAGTAGGATTTTGTATAACATGTCAGAGAAGAGTACATCAAACTATATATAAAATATCTGAGTTGCTTAGATTACTCTAAGGAAACAAAGAAGTAGAAGGTAGCCCAGCCTTAGTATTGATAAAAGTCTACTTTGAGAGATGGTATGATGTTAACCATCTAGTTTGTAAGCAGTACATGGCTTCATTTTAACAACTTCACCCCTGAACCATATCCCTGCTTATATAATCTTGTCTTATGATTTGGGAAAGGGTAGATTAGTTATGTGGTCTGAGATCATGTAATGTATATTATTACTCAGTACTACAAAGTTTGCCCTGTAGTCATGGACTGTTGCATACTGCCTGTCAAGAGGTTTACTCAGGGATGTGCCAGAGGGATTCTTGCCTAGAGTTTTCCTGAAGGGAGTACCACAAACTATATTCCATACTGTTTGTTGAACACTAATGGTAGGTAGGAAAGCCTGAGTTCAGTCTTAAATCTGACATTAATTAGAAATAGACTGTGACAGAGGGCTTCAACATTTCTGAATTTGAAAAAGTTGCCCTAGGTGATTTCTTAAGGACCTGTCTAGCCTGTGAGACCCACAACATAATAGAAAAAGAGATTGAAGTTCTCCTGCTTGGGGGGTTGTTAAGATCACTGTAGTCCAGGGAAGATTTGTTATAGGGCAGCATTTGGAGGATAGATAGCTCTGTTTAAGTGTGACTAATTTGGCAGAATGAGATCTCTTAACGTTAGTTTATAGCCAGATACCTTGCATTGAGCTTGACATATAATAGGCTTTCAGTAAAATGCTTGTTGAAAGAGTGAATGAATAACTTCAGAACTAATGTGATAGAAATCAGAATCATATGTGAACAGTTCAGTGATAAAATCCAGGATAGTAAACATTGAGCCCTAGAAAATAACAACTGAATTATTCTCATGTTATGAACAGGGAACCAAAACTTTGGAAATACTTGAGCTGAAAAGAGAGGGAAGATCTTTTTGGAAAAGGAGCAAAAAAAGTATTGGAAAAATTGTACATTCAGTCTTTAATGCCCACTAGAAATTTTTAAATAATTTAGGGATATATTTGTATAAGCCCAAAATGATTACATAAAAAAATGAAGCTTTTCTACTTCTTAGTGGAAAAAACATTTGGGACAAACCACACAACAAATATTTTTCTTCTCAGAATCCTTCCATATCATTGTTCTTTGTTTCTCCATCTTCATGTCTCCAACCAGAGCATAGAAGTACCTTAAGTATTCTTAGCTTGTTCTTAGCTAATAAATGGATACTGATATGTTAATCTGATACCCACTCTGGTGTTTTCTGTCATTTAAATCTTGCTTTTTTTGTAAATGGAAGGATCAAGTAGGGAGATACAGTTTCTTTTTCTTATTCTTGAGGATTTTTTTGAGAGTGAGAAAGAAGGAACGTGTGAGCATGAGCTGGGGGGGTGGGGTGGGGCAGAGGGAGAGGGAGAAGCAGGCTCCCTGATGAGCAAGAGTTCTGACTCAGGGCTCAATCCCCGGACCCTGGGATCATGACCTGAACCTAAGGCAGACGCTTAACCAGCTGAGCCACCCAGGTGCCCCATGGTTTCTTTAGAATAAGGGACACTTCAACCTGTTTGGAAGCAAGGATGGGCAATGTAGAACTATAAAAGAAGGCTTGATTGGAGGCTGTGAAAAGACCAAGTGGTCTAGATTTGGTTATGCAGGAAGATTTCAGAAGGAAAGTTTGCAGAGATTTCTTGGTAATTGGATTGGGAGGAGGCTTGGGGCAGCTGGCTGGCTCAGTTGGTAGAGCATGTGACTCTTTTCTTTCAATTTAAATACAATTAATTAACTAACCTAGTGTATTACTAGTTTCAGAGGTAGAGTTCAGGATTCATCAATCTTATATAATACCCAGTGCTCATTACATCAAGCACGTAAGTTTGAGCCCCACCTTCGGTGTAGAGATTACTTAAAAAAAAAAAAAAGATTGGGAGGAGGTTTGAGTAGTTGCATTAGTTAGGGTTCAGTCAGGGAAGGAGAAGTGCTGTATTATGGAATAAGGGATTTGTGGGAGAAACTCAGAAATCAGACTCTGTAAGGGGGAATTAGCAGATCAAAGTCAGTAATCAGCCTTTCTGAAGCAGTGGTGCAGTGGGTAAATCAGAGTGTAGTTAAATCTGAGGAGTCTAGTATGCCACGTGCTGGAGTGGAACCATACAGTAAAGCTGGTGGAAAGTCTGTGGAAAGCTGTTGCCTCTGCATAGCTACCTCTTCTGTGGTTTTCAGCCAAGGTTTTGGTGGTGGACCTGCAGGTGCTGTTTGGTCAGCAAGGTGCAATCAGGAAGAGCTGTATGCAGAGCAGGGGAGAGCAGAAACATGGTGGAATCTGCCGGCAACTCTGTACCTGTTTATCTAACCCTGATCTTCGGAGTAATTTCCTCCTTTGGCCAACTCTAATCTGGAGTCATATGGGAAGAGGATCCTGGGAAATGTAGTTTAAACTTAACCAAGTTGGCATAGTACAAACTGCCGTAGCAGATGAGTGTGGGGTGAGTGGGGAACTACAGTGGGGGATGTGATTGTGGTGACAGTGATATTTTATAGATCTTAGGTTCATTCTATGAGAGCAAGTTCTTTAAATTCTCCAAGCCTTTTTCCATCTCTGAAATCGGGAGATAGTATCTACCTTATGGGAGTGTTCTGAAGATGGTGAAATGTTTGAAAGCACTTAGCAGAGTGTAAGCATAGTGCAAGCTATTATAAATAGGAGCTTTTATTAAGAGTAGTAATGAGTAGTGAGAAGGGAAGAGTATATTTTGAAAATGGAGGGGAGAAGTGCAGGGAAGAGAGAAGGATGTTGAGAAGAATGAAGTAGAAGACATGGTTCCTATATTTGAGAGTGTTGTAGTCTTGATGCAGGGAACACATGTAGACACATAGACGAGTAAGGAAGCTATTATAGGAAGTAATATCCTTTAAGAAAGATGGTTCTTTGTCATGGTGAGTGGAGAGACAGCAAGTGCTGTCATTTCTGATGTAGTTTAGGTTAAGTGGTATTGTATGTGAAATGCCTAGCATACTGGAAAAAAAAGGAGAAAGGAGAAGGAGAAAAATAATGCCTAGCATACTGTCAGTGTATAGAGGATAATTATTTTCCACATCCGTCATTTATAGAGGGAAAGATGACCAGGTGAGGGCGATAGGGAAGGCTTAAACTGAGTCTCTAAAAGATGGTTTGGACAGGTAGAATAAAGGGAGGAAGCATTTCCTTTTTTTTTTTTTTTTTTTAAAGATTTTATTTATTTGACAGACAGTGAGAGAGGGAAATCAAGCAGGGGGAGTGTGAGAGGAAGAAGCAGGCTCCTAGCGGAGGAGCCTGATGTGGGGCTCGATCCCAGAACGCTGGGATCACGCCCTGAGCCGAAGGCAGACGTTTAACGGCTGCGCCACCCAGGCACCCCAGGAGGAAGCATTTCAGACAGAAGAAATAAAAGGTGGGCATCAACAAGACATGTAGTACTTCATTAGCACAGCTCAGTACCTGTTGATTCCTACAGTTTGTTTTTGGTAATCTATTTGTAATTTCTAGATATTGTCTCAATTGGTTCCTGTTTAAGTCAGTTGCCTACCCCTAGGGCATCAGTTTAGTGAGGGGTGTGGGACCACACTGTGCTAGTTTGGTGACACTCAGTAATTCGGTGGGCGTTTGGAGGTAGAGATGGTCAGAGGGACAAGTTTCCAGAAGAACGCCACTATGATGGGTGAATAACTTCAATCACTCCCTTTGTTGTAGATGTTCTCTATTATAATTCTACCTTGTCATCACAGTCACATTCCTTATCTTTTAAGGATGAGCAGGCTTGTTTACAAATTATTAACATTGTATATGAGGTGTGATCAACCAATTTGAAATTACATATGAGTTGTGGCTAATAAGTTATCTTTAAGAATTAACCATTCATTGCATCTAGGTAAATATTGCTTTCTTTAATCATTCTGGGAGACTATTGTCATTATATTATTTAAATGTTTTGGGAACACTTTTAAAATTCTCTTTAAATTTGAATTTTATATGGCTTCGAGTAGATTATATGTACAAAGTTTAAAAAATTTGAAAAGATACATAGTGGAAGTCTTCCTCCCCAGCCATCCAGTTCTTCTTAACCAGAGGTGACCAATATTATTAGGGAAAATCCTTCTTAGAAATTGTCTTCAGAGTTTTTGAATGCTCGCAATTAGGATATATCTGTCCAGTGATGGAAATTTTATTTTTTAGAGTCAGAATTCATTTATAGTCAGGCAAATAAAGGGGCTACTTGTCTGAGTAATAGTTTTAAAAATCAGAGGAGGGGCATCTGTAAGGTATTGAGATTCCTGGTATGACATAAATTGGCTTAGTAATGGCCAGAGTTGCAGTGCTTGTAATGTTATAGAATAAAATTTTTGTAGCTTGATTGAGATATTGACATAAACTGCACATTTAAAATATGTAATTTGGGAAATTTGGACATATGTATATACCTGTGAAACTGTCACCCTTATTAAGATCGTGAATGTATCCATCACCCCCAAAAGTTTTTCTTTTTTAATATATATTTTTTTAAGATTTTATTTATTTGTCAGAGAGAGGGAGAGAGAGCACAAGCAGGGGAAGCAGCAGGCAGAGGGAGAAGTAGGCTCCCCGCTGAGCAAGGAGCCTGATGCGGGACTCAATCCCAGGACTCTGGGATCATGACCCAAGCCAAAGGCAGACACTTAACCAACTGAGCCAGCCAGGCATCCCACCCCCAAAAGTTTCTTTATGACCTTTTGTAATCCCATCACTGTCTTACTACCATCCATTATCCTCAGGTAACCAGTGATCTGCTGCTTTTTGTCACTATAAGTTACCTATTCATTTGGTGATGGACATTTGATTTTCCAGTTTGGGGCTATTACACGTAAAGCTCCCGCAAGCATTTGTGTAGATGTAAGTTTCAGTTTTTGTTTTTGTTTTGTTTTTGAGTAAATACCATTTCTTGAATGGAATGGGTGGGTCGTAGCAAATTGCCAAACTCTTTTCTAAAGTGGTTGTACCATTTGACATTCTTACCAGCAATATGAACGTTTTAGTTGCTCAGCATCCTTGTCAGCACTTTAGATTGTCCATTCCTTTGACTCTTTCTCCCCCACCTTCTTTCCAAAGATGAAAAAGAGGGAATTTTACTTTTTTTTTTTTTTTTTTAAGAGCAGTGGTTTTAGGTTTACAGAAAAATTGAGGGTAAAGTACAGAGTTCCCATATACTCTCTCACTCCCTCCTAGTTTTCCTATTTATTACCATCTTGCATTAGTGTGACACATTTGTTATAATCGGTGAACCTATATTGATAACATTATTATTAACTAAAGTCCACGGTTTACATTAGGGTTCACTCTCTTTTGAATATTGTGTGGGTCTTCGCAAGTGTATCATGACACTTACTTACCGTTATTTCAATATCATGCTGTAATGTGAACAGTTTCACTGCCCTGTAAATCTGTGGTTGACCTATTCATCCCTTTCTCCTGCCTCCTGAACTCTGATACCCACTGACCCTTTTATTGTCTCTGTAGTTTTGCCTTTTCCAGAACGTAATATTCTTGGAATCAGTCATACAGTAGCCTTTTTACATTGGCTTCTTTCTCTTAGCAGTATGCCTTTGAGGTTCCTCCATGTCTTTTTGTGGCTTGATAGCTCTTTTTTTTTTTTTAATCACTAAATATTCCATCTTTTGGACATCCCGTGGTTTGTTTCTCTAGTCACCTATTGAGGGACATCTTGGTTGCTTCTAAGTTTTGGCAGTTAAGAATCAAGTTGCTCTAAATGTCCGTGTGTGAACATAGTTTTCATCTCCTTTGGGTAAATACCAAGAAGCATGCTACTGGATTGTATGGTAAGAGTATGTTTACTTTCATAAGAAACTGCCAGACTGGGCACCTGAGTGGCTCAGTTGGGTAAGCATCTTTGGCTCAGGTCATGATCCCAGGGTCCAGGGATGGAGCGCTGAGTCGGGCTCCCTCCTTATCAGGGAGCCTGCTTCTCCCTCTCCCTCCGCCCCTCCCACCCTGCTTGGGTGCATGCATGCTCTCTCTCTCAGTTAAATAAATAAAATCTTAAAAAAAAAAAACCTAAACTGTTTTCTGAAGTGACTTTACCATTTGACATTCTCAACAGCAGTATTGTGAGCATTTTAGTAGCCAGTTTTTTGGAATCTCATTGTGGGTTTTGATTTGCATTTCCATAATGACTAATGACGTTGAGCATCTTTCATGTGTTTATTTGCCATCTGTATCTTTTTTAGTGAAATGTGTGTCTGAATTTCCTACCCTTTTCCTTATTTGGTTGTTTGTATTTCTTTAGTGGGTTTTAGTAGTATTTTAATACTCTACTTCCAAGTCCTTTGTTGGATATAAGTTTTGTACGTATTTTCTCTTAGTCTGGGGCTTGTATTTTCATTTTCTTCATAATGTCTCTTGAAGAACAAAAGTTTCTAATTTCGATGAAGTTCAGTGCATTTTTTCCTTTAAAATTTGTACTGTTGCTCTTCAAAAGATACTACTAAGAAAATGAGATCTTTGGTGCACCTGGGTGGCTTAGTTGATTAAGTGTCTGCTTTTAGCTCGGGTCATGATCCCAGGGTCCTGGGATCAAGCCCTGCATTGGGATCCTTGCTCAGTGGGGACTCTGCTTCTCCCTCTCCCTCTGCCTGCCGCTCCCCCTGCTTGTTCTCTCTCTCTTTCTGTCAAATAAATAAAAAAATCTTAAAAAAAAAAAATGAAATCTTTGCCAAACTCAAGGTCGCAAATTTTTTTCTAGTTGTTTTGTAGTTTAGCTTTTATATTCACATGTATGATCCATTCTGAGTTAATTTTTGTATATGGGGTAAGGGCCAAGGTATCCAATCGTTTTGCCACCATTAATCGAAAAGATTTTTCTTTCCCCATTGAGTAACTCTCTAGCACCTTGTCATTGAGCTGTAATTCACATATACAGTTCACCCATTTGAAGTGTATAATTCATTGGTTTTTAGTAATATTTACAGAGCTGTGCAACCAGAATTGCAATCAATTTTAGAACATTTTCATCACAACAAAAAGATACTTTGTACCCTTTCATCGTCATCCCCAATACTCTCATCTTCCTAGTCCTGGGCAACCACTTTCTGGCTCTATAGATTTGCCTATTCTGGACATTTCATTGTAAGTGAAATTGTATAATTTGTGGTCTTTTGTGATTGGTTTTTTTCACTTAGCATAATGTTTTCAGGGTTCATCCATGTTGTCTGATGTATCAGTACTTCATTTCTTTTTATGGCTGAATATAGCAGATTTGTTTATTCATTCATCAGTTGAGGGACATTTGGATTGGAACATTTACTTACACATTTTTGTATGGACATGTTTTCAGTTCTCTGGGGTAGTAGTTGCTGGACCCTATGTTTAACCTTTTGAGGAACTGTTGGACTATTTTTCAAAGTGACTGCGCCAATTTAAATTTCTGCCCGATGTGTGTGAAGGTTCCAGTTTTTGCACATCCTTGTCAATACTTGTTACTGTTTTTTATTATAACCATCCTAGGGTATGTGAAGTGGCATCTCATTGCATTTTTGATTTGCTCTTCTCTGATAGCTAGTGATGTTGAGCATATTTTCATATATTTATTGGCCATATCTGTAACTTCTTCAGAGAAATACCTGTTCAGATCCTTTGCACATTAAAAAAGTGGGTTATTTGTCTTTTTATTAGTGAATTGTAAGAGTTCTTTATATATTCTAGATAAAGTCCTTTATTATGTATATGCTTTGCAAATTTTTTCCCCCTTTCTGTGGATTTTCTTTTTACTTTCAAAAAAACTGTTATTTTAGGTGTTTTGGAAGAGAGTTATGTTTCCTAATCTATGTTTTCAGTAAGAGAAGTTTATTTAGAATGTTAAGCCAGTTTTAATCAAATATATTAACTCTACTGTAAAAGTTAAAATTTTATCAGGTTAGATAAGCATTTTTAAAATACCTCTGTAGGAGATGGTATAGCAATGTAATAAAGAATAAGGATGGAGAGTCAAAACAAATGGGTTTTGATTTCAACTTCCTTACTGATAGCTGCAGGACCCTGGGTACACACTGTAACCATTAAACATCTCTATTTTCTTTTCCTTTGTTTCTTTCTTATTTTTTATTGCTTTATAATGGACATATTATATTAGTTTCAGGTAAATAACTTAATGATTTGATATTTGTATATATTGTGTATGATCACAATAAATCTAGTTAACACCCATCAACACACAGTTAAAATTTTTTTTCTGGTGATGGGCACTTTTAAGATCTAGTCTCAGCAACTTTCAAATATGCAATGCAGAATTAACTATGGTCACCATGCTGTATGTTACATCCCCAGGACTTATTTATTTTGTACTTTTTGACCACTCTTACTCATTTCACTCACCCTTCAACTTCCAGCCTCCGACATCTGCTAGTCTGTCTTCTGTATCTGTGAGCTTGTTTTTTTTTTTTTTCTCTTCCTTTGGGTTTTGTAGATTCCACATATAGGTGAGGTTGTATGTATTTGTCTTTCTCTGACCTGTGTCATCTAAGACAATGCCCTCAAGGTCCATCTGTGTTGTTGCAAATGGCAAGATTTCATTCTTTTAAATGAGTAATATTCCCGTGTGTCTGTGTGTGTGTGTGTGTGTGTGTGTGTGTGTGTATCACATCGTCTTTATCCATTCAGCTATCTATAGACACGTAGGTTGCTTCTGTATCTTGGCTATTACAAATAAATAATGCTAAAATAGACATAGGGATGCATATATCTTTTCAAGTTAGTGTTTTTATTTTCTTCAGGTAGATCCCCAGAAGTAGAATTACTGGATCATATGGCATTTCTATTTTTACATTTTTTGAAGAACCTTCATATTGTTTCCCATAGTGGGAAACCAGTTTACATGTTTACATTCTCACCAACAGTACACCAAGATTCCCTTTTCTCCACATCCTTGCCAACACTTGTTACTTTTTTGTCTTTTTGATAATAGCCATTCTAACACATATGAGTTGATATCTCATTGTGGTTTTGATTTGCATTTTTCTGCTGATTAGTAATGTTAAGCATCTTTTCATGTGTCTGTTGGCCATCTATATTTCTTCTTTGGAAAAATGTTCACTCACATTTATGAGTTCCTTACATATTTTGGACATTAGTCCCTTATCAGATATATGATTTGCAAATATTTTTCTCATTTGGTAGGTTGCCTTTTCATTTTGTTGGTTTCCTTTGCTGTGCATCTTTTCACTTACTTGATGGTATCCATTGGAACACAAAGATCTTTACTTCTGATGAAATCTTATTTATCTATTTTTTCATTTGTTGCTTGTACTTTTGATGTCATGTCTAAGAAACCATTACTTAGACCAAGGTCATAAAGATTTACCACTATGTTTTTTTCTGAGAATTTTCCAGGTTTCGTTCTTACGTTTATGTCTTTGATCCATTTTGAGTTAATTTTTGTATATGGTAAGGCAAGGACTTAACTTCATCCTTCTGAATGTGGCTGTCTAGTTGTCCCAGCACCATTTGTTGAAAAGACTATTCTTTTCTCATTGAGTCATTTAGACCCCTTTGTCATTTGCCTTGTTTTTGATCTTGAGGAAAGCGTTCAGTCTTTCATCAGTGAAAAAGATATTGGCTGTTTTTCCTAGATGCCTTTATCAGGTTGAGAAAGGTTACTTTTATTCTTTGCTAGGAATCTTTTTTTTTTTTTTTTTAAATCGGGAATGGGTGTTCGATTTTGTCAAATGCATTTTTCTGTGTCTGTTGAGATAATGGTTTTTCTTTTCTTAGTTTGCTAATATAGTAAGTTACATTGATTTATTTTCCAGTGTAAACCAGCTCTGCATTCCTGGAATAAATACTGCCTGTCTAGATAGATTATTCTTTTCAAATGTTCTTGGGTCCAGTTTGCTAAAATATAGTTATGTATTTTTGCATCTATGATAATGAGGTATATTGGTGTCTCAGTTTTTTAATGTCTTTTTATTTTTTAAAGATTTTATTTATTTTAGAGAGAAAGAGAGAATGAGAGAAGGAACACCAGTGGGGGGAGGAGCAGAGGGAGGAGGACAAGCAGTCTCCACGCTGAGCGCAGAGCCCGATGTGGGGCTTGATCGCATGACCTGGAGACCATGACCTGAGCCGAAATCAAGAGTTGGACACTCAACTGACTGAGCCACCCATTCACCCCCACATTTACCTTTTTAAAGAGATTTTTAAGATAGGAAAAATATTTCTTGTATGTATATCTACATGTTTACCATTTCCTGTGCTCTTCATTTCTCTGTTGTGCCTGACTTTTATTTGATGGCATTATCCTTCTCCCTGAATGACTCCCTTTAACTTTTTTTTGTCTTTTCGAGCAGATCTTGTGATGATTTCCTTCAGCTTTAAAACAATATATATATATACATATGTACATATACACATACATATATATACATATATATATATATATACACATATACATAGATATATATATGCAAAAGTCTTTTTTTCTTCTTTGTTTTTGAAAGGTATGTTTTTGGGTCTAGAATTCTAGGTTGATGGTTTTTTTCTTTCAGGACAGATGATCCCTAACTTGTAATGGTTCCACTTACGATATTTTGACTGTATGGGTAGTTTGAAAATGATATACATTCAGTAGAAACTGTCCTTTGATATTTGAATTTTCATATTTTCCCAGGCTAGCGATATGTGGTACAATAAATACTCTGTTGATACTGGTCAGCCAGCCACAAGTCCTGGTCAGCCACACGACTATGAGAGTAAGCAACCAATACACCTAACAACTGTTGTGTATTTATACAGCCGTTCTGGGTTTCACTTTCAGTACATTATTTAATAAATTACCTGAGATATGCAACACTTTTTTATAAAATACGCTTTGTGTTAGATGCTTTTATCAGACTGTAGGCTAATAAGTATTCTGAGCATATGTGAGGGAGGCTACGCACCAAGCTATGTTGTTCAGTAGGTTAGGTATATTAAATGCATTTTTGACTTAGAATGTTTCAACTTACGATGGATTTATAGGAACATAACTCCATTTTAAGATGAGGGTGATCTGTATTTTAAAGATGTTGGTTCCCTGTCCTCTGGCTTATAGTGTTCTTTTTTTTTTTTTTTTAAAGATTTTCTTTATTTATTTGACAGAGATAGAGACAGCCAGCGAGAAAGGGAACACAAGCAGGGGGAGTGGGAGAGGAAGAAGCAGGCTCACAGTGGAGGAGCCTGATGTGGGGCTCGATCCCGGAACGCCGGGATCACGCCCTGAGCCGAAGGCAGACGCTTAACCGCTGTGCCACCCAGGCGCCCCTGGCTTATATTGTTCTTGATGAGAAGTCTGCTGTCATTATTGATGTTTCCATGTATATAATGTTCCTTTTAAGTAATTTGACTTTGAGTTACTTTGTTATAGTATTCTTTGTATTTCTTGTGTTTGGAGTTTGTTGAGATTTTTGAATCTATGGTTTAAAGTTTCCATCAGTTTTGGTACCGTTTTGATATTTCTTCAAATATACTTTCCATCTTGGCCTGCTCTCATTTGAGGATATTTGTTACATGTTTATTAGGTTGCTTAAATTTTTTTTAGCATTCATTGATGCCCTCTCCATTTTTTCCCTCCACTCTTTTTACTTTTTCATTTTTTAAATCATTTTTTGGTATGTCTTTACTAATTTTTTCCCCAGTGTTTGATTTACTGTTGTTGATCCTATTCACTGTATTTTTTGGTCTTAAACATATTTTTCATCTATAAAAATTCCATTAAAAAAATAATCTTCCTGGAGTGCTCACTTAAGTGTCCACCTCTTGATTTGGGTTTAGTCATGATCTTGGTGTCGTGGGATCAAGCCTCACGGTGTGCTCTGTGCTCAGTGGGGGTCTGCTTGATGTTCTCTCCCTCTCCCGTTGCCCCTCCCCTCCGCTTATGTATGTGTGCTCTCTCTAAAATAAATCTTAAATACATAAATAAGTAGATATCTTCCTTGTGTGTACTTAACATCTTTTCTCTACTTGAACATATGGTATGTAGCTATGATAACTGTTTTAATGACTTTATCATCTGTGTTGTTTCTGGGTCTGTTTGTATTGATTGATTGAATAATGTTTTTCTCCTTCTTTTCTTACTTGGTACTTTTCGATTTTATACAAATTATGAATTTTACCTTTTTGGGCCTGCAGTTTTGTATTCTTATAAATAGTCTTTGTTCTGGGATTTAGGTAAGTTACTTAGAAACGGATCCTTTTGTGTTTTGTTTTTAACTTTTAAGCTTGTTAGGTGGAACCAGAGCAGCAATTAGTCCATCATAAAATTTTTTCCATTGTTGAGGCCAAACTCTTTAGAATACTTTGTCCACTGCCCTGTGAATTACAAAGTTTTCCAGTCCGACAGTCTGACAGTTTTATGAGGGAAACCCATATATAAATGGTAAAATCAGGGAGTGATTGCCCAGAGCCTCATCTTCTCAATATCTCACTATATCAGGAAATATATTTGGCTGTGGGTAATAAATACAGAGGGTTACCAAATTAATTTTTTGATATAATCAGTCTGGAGACTGAGGGAAATAATCAGTACCCTTTTTAGCTTATTGCTTGTCATCCTTAGCATATGGCCCTGGATGAAAATTTCAGATTACTTTCTGTAATTTGAAATATGAAGGTGACCCATAGATTGGAAATAAAGATTTGAGGGTTATTAGCTTATAGGTAGTGGTGGTTGTAATCAAAGGAGAAGATGACGTTGCTCCAAGAGAGCCAGTAGAATGAAAAGAGCAATAGTGTGAGAATGGAACCTCAAATAACACTGATATTTAACATCCAGATAATAGAGGAAGGAATTCTAAAGAAGACAGGGGAGATGGGGGGGTGGAGTAGGGAGAGTCATGAGAGTGTATTGCTGTGGATATTTATGTTCTCAGCTACCAGCATCTAAACAGCTTTTTTTTTTTTTTTTAAGATTTTTATTTATTTATTTTGAGAGAGAGTGAGAGAGAGAGAGAGAAAGGCTGAGCAGAGGGAAGGGGCAGAGGGAGTAGCAGACTCCCCACTGAGCAGGGAGTGTGATGCGGGACTCTGGGATCATGACCTGAGCCTAAGGTAGATGTTTAACCGACTGAGCCACCAAGCCACCGAGGTGCCCCAGCCTTCTTTTTTGAGAGGAATCATCCAGCAGTGTCATTTAATGTAACCTTTACTGTAGTAGAACATAACAGCAAGAAGTAGGGAAGTCAGTTATATCTCAATAAAACCAGGGTGGGGGAGGTGCTGATTGGGAAGACAAGATTATATATGGGCATGTAACCCTTGGCAAGGACTGTTGAGCTTATTCAAAATTTGATGAGAAACTCCTGAAAAGTTCAGAGCAGAGAATTAACATGATCCGACTTTATTTTTTCCTGTCTTGTTTTTTTTTTTTAAGTCTTTTTTTTTTTTTTTAAATTTTTATTTATTTATTTGACAGAGATAGAGACAGCCAGCGAGAGAGGGAACACAAGCAGGGGGAGTGGGAGAGGAAGAAGCAGGCTCATAGCAGAGGAGCCTGATGTGGGACTCGATCACATAATGCTGGGATCACGCCCTGAGCCGAAGGCAGATGCTTAACCGCTGTGCCACCCAGGCGTCCCCCTGTCTTGTTTTTTAATTAAGACTTTTTCTTTAAAGCAGTTTCAGTTTCACAGCCAAATTAAAGGGAAAGTACAGAGATATCACACATACTCTCTCCCTCTCCCCCTCTTATGCATAGTCTCTTCCCTTATCAACATCTTCCACCAGTGTGGTACATTTGTTGTAATTGATGAACCTAGATTGATATCTCATAATCACCCACGTTCATAGTGTACATTAGGGGTTACTCCTAGTGTTATACATTCTCTGGGGTTGGACAAGTACATAATGACTTGTATCCATTTTGATGGCTCCTCTTCTTACACATCTCTCTCCCTGCCCCTCCTCTTCCAACCTCTGGCAACCACTGATTTTTTTTTTTTTTTTTGGTCGCCAGTGATTTTTTTACTGTCTTCAGAGTTCTGCATTTTTCAGAATATCATAGTTGGACTCATACGGTAGCCATTTAGATTGGCTTCTTTCACTTAGTAATACAAATTTAAGATTTCTTCATGTCTTTTCATGGCTTGATAGCTCATTTCTTTTAACAATGAATAATATTTGATTGAACATGTTACAATTTATTATCCACTGGCTTTTATCCACTGCTGTATGGGAAATAAATTGTATGAGTGCTTGGAGTGAAAACAGCCTGGTTAGATAGGAAGCTTTTGCAGTAATTTGTACAAGAGATGATCATGGGTTGGAATGGAATGATGGTGGCAGAGATACATACATATTTTTAAGGAAAAGCTAACAAGATTTGGAATGTAGAGTGAGAGAATGATAGAAATTAAGGATATTTCAAGATTTTTGTCTTGAGCAACTGGAAAAATAGAGGGTTTTTTTTCCCCCTATTTTTGATGAGATGGAGAAGACTGGGAACGAATAGGTAATGCTTATGTTTTTTCAACTTTGTTCTTGTTCTGAATTTTTTTTCTTTAGAAATAACCTTAGGTTCTAGAAGTTGCAAAGGTGGATATAAAGAAGTTTCTTTTCTGATCATTTGAGAATGAGTTGCCAACATATGAGGCCTCATCAGTGTAGAATACTAGTTTGTAATTGCTATCAACAAGGACATTTTCTTACATATCCAGAATACAACCATCAAAATCAGAAAGTTAACGTTGATAGAGTAGTATCAGCTAATCCACAGAATACATTCAAAGTTGAGTAGTCTCAAATAATATCCTTTTTAGCAAAATAATTCAATCTAGGATCGTATTTTTATTTTATTGTTGTGGCTCTTTAGTGTTTTTCCATCTGGAACAACTCCTTCATGATCCCTTGACTTTCATGGTCTTGACAGTTTTGAAGCTTATAGTGCAGTTAATTTTTAGAATATTTCTCAGTTGGAGTTTGTCTAATAATGCTTCCCTATGATTCAGTTTAGGTTATTTTATTTTGGCAGAAACATCATAGAGGTGAATATTCTTCTCGATGCATCCTGTCAGGTGGTAAATGACTTTAATTTGTCCATTACTGGTGATCGTAATATCAATCAGTTCACTAAGCGTTCTGCCAAGTTTCTACACTAAAGAAGGTACTCTATTTTTTTCTTTATAGTTAATGAATGTTTGGGGGAAGATATTTTGAGACTTAAGTATTTCTTTCTTCATCATACTTTTACACATGAGTTTCAGCACTCATTGATTTTTCTTGGCTGCATTTTAACTATTGGTGATTGCCAAAAGGTGATTTCATAATTTCATTACATTACATAATTTATTAGTTTACATTCAAGCACCCATACTTTGAGTGTCAAAAAAAGAAAAAATTTCCTCTTCTCCCATGTATTGATTAGTTTTTAAAATAATGTTTTGTGGACTCATGGATTCCTTATTTATTCAATGGTTGTAATCTATTTGGCCATTGAGAGTCCTTTAAAACTGGTTCGTGTCCCTTTGACATGTCCCATGACTCTTTGTATTCTTTCTTTCTGACACAGTAAAATGTTCCAGGCTCATCTTGTAGTTACCTGATTCATACCTGAGAATAACTCATATTTTCAAGGATCCTTGGTACCTCTTAGTGGAGATTGGTATTTAAACCCAACATCTAGCAGGTGTACACGTTGTGAGTAGGATGTCGGTGCTCCCAGGTCTCAGTAGACAAAGCTATAAAACATATATAGGTACAAACGTGTGTGTGTTTGTGTTTTATGTACATCTGTATCTATCTGTTTATCCATATATATTTTTAAAAAACATTATTTCATAATGAAACCTCTGATCTCAGTCCAGTACCACAGGGTTCATTTCTGCTTTACCCCTTTCCATATTTGCAAGAGCCCAAAGGACATTAGGTAGGGCATCTGTTGGCATAGGCAGGTGTGGTGCAGCAGCAGCCCAGCATGATACTATAATTTTTCTTCTTATCACTCCTTTATCTGTGTTTTATATAGTTTTACATATTTTAGTTCCATTTAATTTTATATATTAAGAATTTTTGAGACTTTGTCTTTTAGCTATGGATTATTTTGAAGTATGTTCTATTTCCAGATGTTTGGAGATTTTTCTGTTGTCTGTTTTTATTTGCTTGTATTATGATCAGGGAACATAATCTGTATAACTTCAATTTTTTAAAAAATGTGTTGAGACTTATTTTGTGGCCCAGGATATGGCTTAGGTCCGTCTTGGTGAATGTTCTGTGGGTGCTTGAAAAGAACGTATATATTTTTTTATTAGGTGGAATGAGGGGTGTGTGTGTGTGTGTGTGTGTGTGTGTGTGTGTTAGCTTTATACAGTCATGTTTCTTGAGCTTAAGAGAAGGGAAGACAAACATTTTAGAGACGCCTGGGTGGCTCAATCGGTTAAGTGTCTGCCTTTGGCGTAGGTCATTGTCCCAGGGTCCCGGGATAGAATCCCACATCGGGCTTCCCTGCTCAGTGGGGAGCCGCCTTCTTCCTCTGCCTGCTGCTTCCCCTGCTTCTGTGCATGCGTGCTCTCTCTTCTTTCTCTGAAAAATAAATAAATAAAATCTTGAAAAACAAAAAAAATTTTTTAATCTTTTAAACTTACTCTTGTACTTAACATTTCTAGTGTTTTTCATTTTTTTAATTGGATTTGATATTAGGTAGGATTTTCTTATATGTTCTTTATTAAGTTTAGGAGGTTTCCTCTTATTGCTTGTTTGTTGAGTGTTTTTATCATGAAAAGGTGTTGAATTTTGTCAGATGCTTTTTGTGTATCACATGAGGATATCTTGTGTTTTCCCCCCTTTATAATGTTAGTGTCGTATTACATTTATTTTTCACATGTTGAACTGTCCTTGTCTTTCAGTAATCAATCCTACTTGGTTATCACGTATAATCCTTTTAATATGCTGCTGAATTTGGTCTGCTAGTACTTTGTTGAGGAATTTTTCATCAATATTCATAAGGAATAATTGGTCTATAGTTTTCTTGTAATGTATTTGTCTGGCTTCGGTATTAGGGTAGTGCCTCATCATGAGGTAGGCCTCATCCAATGAGTTAGGAAGTGCTCCTTACTCTTCAGTTTTTTTGGAGGAATGTTTCAGAATTTGGGAGAATTGTTTCAGAAGAAACAGTCTATCAATGTTTGATTAAACTCATTAGTGGAACCATCTGGTCCTGGGCTTTTCTTGTTGGGAGCTTTATGATTACTGGTTCAATAGCTTTATTGATCATAGGTCTGTTCAGATTTTCTGTTCATTGTTCAGCCTTGGTAGGTTTTATGTTTCTAGAAATTTGTCCATTTCACCTAGGTTATACCGTTTTTCATGTACAGTTCATACTGCTCCCATATGATGTTTTTCATTTCCGATTTTAGTTTATTTGAATCTTTTCTATTTTTCTTAGTCTTAGCTAAAGGTTTCTCTTTTTAAAGAGCCCAGTCTTCGTTTTATTGATTTTCCTTATTGTTTTTCTCTTCTCTGTTTATCTCTGGTCTAACCTTTATTATTTCTTTCCTTTTGTAAGCTTTTGGTTTAA
Source organism: Ursus maritimus (assembly GCF_017311325.1). Taxonomy (NCBI): domain Eukaryota; kingdom Metazoa; phylum Chordata; class Mammalia; order Carnivora; family Ursidae; genus Ursus; species Ursus maritimus. The sequence continues at coordinate 105,704,850 of NW_024423343.1, read as the reverse complement.
TTTGTTTTTCTTTTACTAATTAAGATGTAGACTTAGGTTGGGTTTCTTTTTTAAAATTTTAAATTCAACTAGCCAACATATAGTACATCATTAGTTTCAGATGTAGAGTTCAGTAATTCATCAGTTGCATATAACACCCAGTGCTCATCACATCACGTATCCTCCTTAATGCCTGTCACCCACTTATTCCATCCCCCAACCCACTTCCCCTCCAGCAACCCTCAGTTTGTTTTCTATAGTTAAGAGTCTCTAATGGTTTGTTTCCCTTTCTGATTTCTTCCCATTCAGCTTTCCCTCCCTTCCCCTATGATCCTCTGTGCTATTTCTTGTATTCCACATATGAGTGAAACGATATAATTGTCTTTCTCTGATTGACTTTTTTTGCTCAGCATCATACCCTCCAGTTCCATCCATGTTGATGTAAATGGTAAAATTTCATCCTTTTTGATGGCTGAGTAATATTGCATTGTAAATATACACTGCATCTTCTTTATCCATTTATCTGTAACTGGACATCTGGGAGAACTCATACAGGAATTCAGCAACATGGCAGAATATAAAATGAATGCACAGAAATCAGTTGCATTTCTATACATAACAATGAGACAGAAGAAAGAGAAATTAAGGAATCAGTCCCACTTAAAATTGCATCCCAAACCATAAGATACCTAGGAATAAGCCTGACCAAAGAGGTAAAGGATGTGTATTCTAAAAACTATAGAACACTTATGAAAGAAATTGAGGAAGACACAAAGAAATGGAAAAACATTCCATGCTCATGGATTGGAAGAACAAATATTGTTAAAATGTCTATGCTTCCCAGAGCAATCTACACATTCAGTGCAATCCCTATCAAAACACCATTGACATTTTTCACAGAGCTGGAACAAATAACTCTAATATTTGTATGGAATCGGAAAAGACCCCAGTAGCAGAGGAATGTTGAAAAAGAAAGCCAAAGCTGGTGGCATCACAATTCTGGACTTTAGGCTCTATTACAAGACAGTATGGTACTGGCACAAAAACAGACACATATGTGATCAGTGGAACAGAATAGAAGACCCAGAAATGGACCCTCAACTCTATGGTCAAACTAATCTTCGGCAAATCAGGAAAGACTATCCAATGCAAAAAAGACCGTCTTTTCAACAAATAGATTTGGGAAAATTGGACAGCCACATGTAGAAGAATGAAACTGGACCATTTCCTTACACCATACATAAAGATAAACTCAAAATGGATGAAAGACCTAAATGTGAGACAGGAATCTGTCAAAATCCTAGAGAACACAGGCAGCAACCTCTTTGACCTCAGCCACGGCAACTTCTTGCCAGACATGTCTCCAAAGGCAAGGGAAACAAAAGCAAAAATGAACTATTGGGACTTCATCAAGACAAAAAGATTCTACACAGCAAAGGAAACAGTCAACAAAACTAATAGGTTGTTTTGAAATCTTTTTTTGACTTAAGTATTTACAGCTTTAAGTTTCTTAGTATTGCTTTTTGCTGCATCCCATAAGTTTTGGTATGTTGTGTTTTCATTTTCATCTTTTTCAAGATATTTTCTAATTTCCCTGTGATTTCTTCTTTGAAACACATTGATTAAGAATTTGCTGTATAATTTCCACATCTTTGTGAATTTTCTAGTTTTCGTTCTGCTGTTTGTAGTTTCATTCCGCTGTGATTGGGAAAGGTACTTTGATTTCAGTCTTATTAAGTTATTAAGACTTTTTTTTGTGGCCTAACGTATGGTCTATGCAGAAAAATGTTCCGTGTGGACTTGAGAAGAATATGTATTCTGTTTTTGAGTGGAGTGTTCTGTATAGGTCTGTAAGGTCTAGTTGGTCTACAGTGTTCAAGTCCTCTATTTCCTTGGTGATCTGTGTGGCTGCTCTTTTATTGAAAGTGGGGTATTGAGCCTTCAGTTGTTAATGTGTAGGTATGTATTTCTCTTTAATTCTGTCCATGTTTGCTTCATATATTTTGGAGCTCCACTCTTTGGTGCATATATGTTTATAATTATTATATATTCTTCATGAATTGACCATTTTATCAATATTTAATGTCCTTCTTTGTGTCTTGTAACAGTTTATTTTGTCTGATACTAGTGTAGCCACTCCACCTCTCCTGGTTACTGTTTGCATGAGATATCTTTTTCTGTCTTTTCACTTTCAGCCTATCGTGTTCTTTGATCTTGTAGACAGCATATAGTAGGATCATGCTTTTTAAAATTCATTCTGCCATTCTGAAATGGTACTCAATATCATTAATTATCAGGTGATTGTAAATTAGAACTATAGTGCGATATTACATAATCACCAGAATGACTAATAGGTTGGTGAGGATGTGGAAGGACTGGAGCTCTTTTACATTGCTGGTGAGAGTATATAGATTGACAGCTACTTTGAAAAAGCATTTGGCCATATCTGTTAAAGTTAACTATATATGTCTTAGTGACCTAACGATTTCTTCTGGGTGTATATCCAACAGTATGTGTTTATGCTCACCAAAAGATATGTTCAAGGAGGTTTGTAGAACGTGTATTTGTAATAGCCAAAAACTGGAAACATTTATGTCCATCAGTAATAGAGTGGGCAAATTAATTGAGATATAGTCATATAATGGAATATTACACAGCAATGAAAATGAACAAAATACTCAGGTAATGTGGAAGAATCTCAGAGCCATAACAGATATCAAGTGAAAATAAATATAGAAGATTATGTCTTGTGTGAGTTAATTAATATGAAATTTAAGAACAGACAAAACTAATGTAATAAATGTCAAAATGACAAAACTAAAAATAAGTTGTGGATAAGAACTTTTTTTCCTATTAACTTGTTGTACACTTATATTTTCATGTTTTTGCCACTTTTAGCTTCAGAATATTGGTAAAAGTACCACAGCTGTTTATATAAGTGCAGCCTTGAGCTGATTTCCATTAGATTTATGCCTCTTTGACTTAACTGTTGTGGTTTGGGGGAATTTTTATTGTTTTTCCTGAAAGGGATGTTTTGTTTAATTTTGTGTTCACAATATTTTTGAGGTTAGTCAGGGTTTGACTTAAACATTTTAAGTTAAAAACTGAAAAATTCAGTTGAGAATTTAAATCTGTAGAAAGACAATGTACTGAATAAACCTTCTTCAACCATTTTGTGATGTTCTCTATGTGCGTATGTATGGTAGGAGAATTTCCCACACTAGCGTTTTTGAAAGGTGAATTTGAGTGACATACACAGTATTATAGAAAGTTTGAGTGAAAAATAAGAAATGAGTATTCAGGTTCTAACTTTGCCCGGCTTTATGACCTTGAGTAAATTATAGTATCTTTTGGGTCCTCAGATTTCTTATTTGTAAAATAGGGGGTTTAGCCTAGATCTTTGTTTCTCCACTATTTAAAATTTAGCCATCTACTTGCCTAAATAAAATGCCCTAAGCACTGAGGTAGCGTAGTAATTCCCCTTGGGTATAGTATTGCCAGGGTGACATAAAGGGCTTTTTATGTTTTTTGTTATATTCCATATGTTAATATATATTTAAATTTTTCTTTGATAATTCTTTACTGCTATTTGACATTTCAAAATAATATTACAACTAAAAAGAAATTAAAGCAGCTCTAATGTTTAATTTGTTTTTTCAAACTGTATGTATGCCACCCCCCCCCCAGTAGAGAACTACTAAAATGATGTCAGTGGTTGGAAAGTGGCAATATAAAAGAAAAATACACACAGTGATTTTTGAAAAATTTAAATTAGCAAATATTTGAAAATGAGGACATCTCACATTAAAATTTGGACCTTTTTGAAAAATCAGCTTATCTTTTTTTTTTTTTTTAAAGATTTTATTTATTTATTTGACAGAGACAGCCAGTGAGAGAGGGAACACAAGCAGGGGGAGTGGGAGAGGAAGAAGCAGGCTCTTAGCGGAGGAGCCTGATGTGGGGCTGGATCCCAGAACGCCGGGATCATGCCCTGAGCTGAAGGCAGATGCTTAACGACTGCGCCACCCAAGTGCCCCGAAAAATCAGCTTATCTGACAATATCTGAGCCTGAATTCCTGTAGGCACCTGTTGAGTGGACCTGAGTAGCTGTTGCTCTTCTAGATGGGCAGGTGATCTCTAGTAATTATTAACAGAATCTCCCACTTCTGTTATCTCTTTTCTTCCTCTCCCCTTCTCTTTCTGCCTCCCCCTCTCTCTCTCCCTTTCTCTGTTCTTCCAGGATATAATTCATATACCACGAAATTAACTTTTTTAAAAGTATACATATAACTCAGTATTTTTTAGTATATTCACAAAGTTGTATAACCATTACCACTAATTCCAGAGCATATCATGACCTGTAGTCATTCCCTATTTCCCATACCGCCATCCTGGGAAACCACTAATCTTTCTGTGTCAATAGATTTGCCTATTCTGGACATTTCATATAAATGCAGTCATATGTATGTGGCATTTTGTATGTGGCTTATTTCACTTAGCATAATGTTTTAGGATTCATCAATGTTGGAACATGTATTAGTCCTTCATTCCTTTTAATGACTTAATTTCCTGTTGTATGGATATATATTGTTTATTCATCCATCAGTTGATGGATATTTGAGTGTCTGCTTTTGGACTCTTATAAATAATGCTGCATTGAATATTTGTGTACACATTTTTGTGTGGTTATATGTTTTCAGTATTCTTGGGTATATACCTAAGAATTGAAATAGTGATTCATATAGTTCATTTTTCCACATTTTCACCCACACTTGTCCTTGTCTGTCATTTTGGTTATAGCCATACTATTGGGTGTGAAGCGGTATGCCATTATGGTTTTGATTTGCATTTCCCTGATGACTGGTGATATTAAGCATCTTCTCAAGTGTTTATTGGCCATTTTTATATCTTCTTTGGAGAAATGTCTATTGAAACTCACTGTCCATTTTAGAATTGGGTTAGTCCTTTTATTGTTGAATTGTAGTAGTTCTTTATATATTCTGTATACTAGTTCCTTATCAAATATGTGATTTGCAGATATTTTCTCCCAGTCTGTGGGTGGTCTTTTCATTATGTTGACTGTGTCTTTTGATGCATAAAAATGTTTAATTTTGATGAAAACCAATTTATTCATTTGTTGCTTCTGTCACATTTAAGAAACTATTGCCCAATCCAAGGTCATGAAGATTTATACCTCCGTTCCCTTCTAAGAGTTTTATGGATTTAGCTACATTTAGGTCTTTGATCCATTTTGAATTATTTTTTTGCATATTGTATGAGGTAGAAGTCCATCTTCATGCATTGGTATGTAGATATCCAGTTCAGTGACATTACTGAAGATTGTTCATTCACTGTTGTCTTGACAACCTTGTCAAAAATCATTTGACCAAAGATGTTCGGATTTATTTTGGGACTCAGTTCTTTACCACCGATCTCTATCCTTATGTTAGTACTCCCACTGTTTTGATTCTATAGCTTTTTAGTAATCTTTGAAATCAGGATATGTGACTCTTCCAACTTTTTCTTCTTCAATGTTGTTTTGACTCCAGGGCCTCTTGTAGTTCCATATGAATTTAAGAATCAGCTTTCCCATTTCTGTAAAACAAACAAACAAACAAAAAACCAGTGGAATTTTGATAGAGATTGCGTTGAATCTATAGATCACTTTGGGAGTGTTCCCCTCTTAAAAATACTGTCTTCCATCCATGAATGTGGGATGCCTTTCTGTACTTTTAGATCTTCAATTTTTTTTCTAGTAATGTTTTATCAATAGTATATATAAACTTGTGTGTTTTAAAGTATATCCCTAAATAATTTAATCTTTTTGATATTATAAATGGAATTTATTTTATTTTTTACGTGATTTTAAAAAATCTTATTTAAATTTTAGCATAGTTAACATGCAGTGTTAAATTAGTTTTAGGTGTACAATGTACTGATTCAACAATTCTGTATATTACACAATGGTCATCAAGATAATTGTCTTCACCTATTTTACTCATCCCCCCCCCCCCAACCTCCCTTCTGGTAACCATCTGTCTGTTCTCTGTAGTTAAGATTCTGTTTTTCGGTTTATCTTTCTTTTTTTCCTTTGTTCATTTGTTTTGTTCTTAAATTCCACATATGGGTGAAATCATGTGGTATCTGTCTTTCTCTGACCGACTTATTTCACTTAGCATTATACTCTAGCTCCATCCACGTTGTTTCATATGGCAAGATTTCATCCTTTTTGATGGCTGAATAATATTCACATGGAATTTATTTTTGATTTCATAAATTAACTTTCATAAAGTCCTTACTAGTATGTAGAAATAAAACTGATTTTTTAAAAACCTTTTCATCCTGCAACTGTATGGCACTTGTTCATTAGCTCTAATGTTTTTGTGAATTTATTATTTTTTTGTATACAACATTATCACTTGCAAATAAGGATGCTTTCACTTCTTATCCAGTCTGGATTCCATTTATTTCATTTTCTTGCCTCATCTTCTGAATAGAACCTGCAGTACGGTATTAAAAAGGAGTGGCAAGACTGGCCATCCTTGTCTTGTTTCTACTCTTAGGAGGAGGCATGCATCTAGTCTTTCAACATTAGCTGTGGGTTTTTCATGGGTGCCCTTTATCAACTTGAGGAAATTCCCTTCTCTCCCTAGTCTTTTGAGTATTAAAGCAGTCGGATTTTGGCAAAATGCATTTTCTGTGTCTATTGAGATGATCATTTGGTTTTTGTCCTTTATTCTATTTATGTTATTTATTACAATGATATTTGTATGCTGAACCTACCTTGCTTTTGTGGGACACATCCCACATGTTCATAGTGTATAATCTCTTTTTTTCATGTTCTAGATCAGGTTTTTCTAGTATTTTGTTGAGGACTTTCATATCTGTATTCACTTGGGTGTCTAGTATTTTTGTAATTTTTTTTGTCTGGTTTGGTTATCAGAGTAATACTGGTTTCAGTACTCTTTCTCTTTCTTTTAACAGTTAGTGGTAATTTTTCCTTGAATATTTGAAAGCATCTGGTTTTGACTTCTATTTGCAGAAAATTTTTCATTTCTAAATCAATCTCATTAATTTTTATATTGAATTCAGATTTCTAAGTTTCTTCTTGAGTTAGTTTTGTTAGTTTCTAGTAATTCGTCTCTTTCATCCAGGTGATCTAATTTATTGGAAATACAGTTCGTAGTATTCCCTTATTTTTATTTCTGTAAGGTTGGTAGTAATGCTCTGTCTTTAATTCCTGAGCTTAGTTATTTGTGTCTTTTCTCTTTTTTTCTTGGTTAGTCTAGCTAAAAGTTTGTTAATTTTTTTCTTCTTTTTGGAGAACCAATTTCTTATCTCATTGATTTTAAAAATGTATATTGTGTTTTTATTTCCTAGTTTATTTCCACCCTAATCCTTACTGTTTCCTTCCTTCTGCTTGGTTTGTGTTTCAAATGCTCTTCTTTTTCCAGGGTGTTAAGGTCTTTAGGTTACTGATTTAAGACCTTGTCATTTTTTAATATGAACATTTACAGTTACAGATTTCTCTCTAAGCTGTACTTTAGGGGCATCCAGTAAGTGTCAGTATGTTTTCTTTTCATTTTCATTTATCCAAAAGTATCTTCTAATTTCCTTCATGACTTCTTTTTTGACTCTAGTTCTTTAGGGGTGTGTTTAATTTTCACACATTTGTGAATTTCCCAGATTTCCTCTTGTTGTCAGTTTCTGGTTTCATTGCATCATTGTCAGGGAACCTACTTCATACGACTTCAGTCTATTTATACTTACTGAGATTAGTTTTATCGCCTAACATACAGTCTGTTTTGGAAAATGTTTTATGTGCATTTCTGAAGAATGTATATTCTGCTGTTTTGGGGTTGAGTGTTCTATAGATGTCTATTAATCGTAGAAGTTTCATAGTGTTATTCAAGTCTTCTGTTTTCTCACTGGTTTTTCTGTTTATTGTTGAAAATGGGGTATCAAAATCTGTAACTATTATTTTTTAATTATTTCTCTTTTCAATTGTATAATTTTTTTTCTTCCTGTATTTTGAGAGTTTGTTGTTAGGTGTATACATGTTTATAATTGCTATATATTGTTGATGAGCTGGCCATGTTTTCATTATAAATGTTCTTCTTTGTCTCTAATAACAATTTTTACATTCCATTTTGTTTTCTATTAGTATAGCCACTGCAGGTCTTTTCTGACTCCTGCTTGCATGGTATATCTTTTTCCATCCTTTTACTTTCATCCTATTTTGTCTTTGAATCTGAAGTGTGTTTGTTGTAGACAGTTTATGGTTGGATCAGTGCTTTTTAATCTGTTGTGCTAATCTCTATTCTTTAAATGGTTTGTTCATTCCACTTATATTTAATGTAATGATACATGGGTAGAATTACATCTGCTACTTTATATTTGTGTTTTATGTGTGTTATGTCTTTTTTTTTGTTCCTCATTTTTCTGTTATTGCTTTTTTTTGTGTTAGATGTTTTCTAGTATGCTAATTTATTTCTTCTGTTTCTTTTGCAACTTTTTAAAAGTTTATTTCTAAAGTTGACCTGGATTAAAATTAATAACTTAAAACAATGTATTTTGGGTTGATACCAACTTAATTATAATGGTATACATACACTTTTTAATCTAATTCCATTCTTCCCCTTTGTGCTGTTGTTATACAAATTATGTTATATTATGTGCCCAAGAAAACACTTCATATTATTGCTTTATGCAGTTTCTTTGAACCTGTGTATTTCTTGTTGTTGCTTGTGTAGAAAAGAATTAACATAGCAGGCCTCACTGCATATCCTTGGAATGAACTGCTTAAGAGGTCCACCCTTGGCTAGCATCTGAGAACTTATCAGGGTCACCTGCCTAACTGATAAGAATGGCTCACTGTGCCTAAGCTCCTTATACAAACAATATAGTTTATGCTGACCACCTGCTTTTCTTCTGGGTGTTAGGAATTTTGGTATGTGCTGGGCAGAGGATACCTATTGATCAGCTCCTAATAAAAACCCTGGGTGCTCAGTCTCTAATCTTTCCTGGTTGGTGACATTTTACATGTGTTGTCATAGCTCATGTCTGGGTGGCAGGCAGGAGGAATTAAGTGTGTCCTATGTGACTCTGTTAAAAAAAGATCCTTAAGATCTAGCCCTGACCTTCCCTGGACTTTGCCTCATGTGCCTTTTCCCTTTGCTGATTTTGCTCTGTATCCTTTTGCCAAATAAATTATTAGCTTGTTGGTGTGATTATATTGCTGTCTCTAGCAAGTCATAGAAGCTGGGTGTGATCTTAAATACTCACTGCATTCTGCTGTAACAGATTGCCACAAATTTGGTGCTTAAAACCTAAGTTTATTGTCTTAAAGTTTTGGAAGTCAGAAGTCTGAAATGAGTCTCACTAGGCTAAAATCAAGGTGTCAGCATTGCTGTACTCCTTCTGGAGGCTCTAGGGGAAAATCCATTTTTCTTGCCTTTCCCACTGTCTAGCAGCTGTCCTTATTCATTAGCTCATGGCTATCCCAGTCCATTTTCAAAGCCAGCAATGACTGGTCAAGCCTTTATTATGCAGCATCACTCTGACATTTACTTTCCTGCTTATTCCTTTATTTATAATAATCCCTGTGATTATGTTAGATCTGACCCCAATAATCCAGGGTGATCCTCTCATCTTAAATTTATTGATGTATCACATCTTCAAAGTTTCTTTTGCCATGTAAGGTAATACATATGCAAAGGTTCTAGGAAATGGGATATGGACACCTTTGGGGTGGACCATTTTTGTACCTATCACATTCACATATAGAAGAAATGAAAAGAAACAAACATTTTTGTGGTCTTTAAGCTTTAGATAGGTAATTAATTACCATTACTGGTGCTCTTTCTGCATGTGGATTAGATTTACTGTCTAGTGTCCTTTATATTTCAGCCTGAAGGATTCCTTTTGAATTTCTTGTAGGGCAGCTCTAGTTGTAATGAATTCTCTGTGTTTATGTAGGAATGTCGTATTTTTGTTTTCAGTTTTACAGGATGGTTTTGCTGGATATAGAATTCTTGGTTGGTAGTCTTTTTCTTTTAGCACTCTGAATGTTACCCACTGCTTTCTGCCTTCCTAGGTTATCAGTGAAAATCAGTTAAGCATCCCTTGTACATGATGAGTTCCTTCTTTTTTGCTGCTCTCATATTCTTCATCTTTTAACAGTTTTTGTGTGATGTGTCTAGGTATAGATCACTTCAGTTCGATCCTACTTGTAGTTTGTTGAGCTTCTTGTCTGTGTAAATTGTTTCTCACCAAATTTGGAAAGTTTTTCACTATTATTTTTTGAAAAATTCTTTCTGTGCCTTTCTTTTTCTCCTGTACTTTTGGGACTCCCATTATGCGTATGTTGGTGTGCTTAATGGTTTCAGATATTACATTTTCTAACTCTGAAATTTCTGTCTGGCTCCTTTTTAAAGTTTTTGGGTTTTTATTGATATTCTCTGTGATGAGTCATCATTCTCTTACATTTTTCAGTTTTTTAGTCATGACTTCCTTAGTTCTTTGAATATATTTAAAATAGCTGATTCAATCTTTTTGCCTAGTTAGTCCAACATTTGGGCTCCCTGATGGTCAGTTTCTGCTGATTTCTTTTTTCCCCCGTGTATGGGTCATACTGTATTTATACATCTCATAATTTTTTCTTGAAAAAAATAGCGTGAAATCAGATTCTTTTCCCACTCCAGTGTGTTTTGTTTATTGTTCATATTTGTTTAGTGACTTTTGGGCACTAATTTTTTAAAGTTTATATTCTGTGCTGTGTGTGGTCACTGAAGATTACTTGGTTTGTTTAGTTGTTAGGTGAAAGCCTAGGGCCTTCTTTGGCCTTTCTTGATTATGCAACAGTTCTGGGCATGTGTGTGACTTTTAGAGCCCCAGGAATCTGTTGGAGCTATTCAGAGCACCTTACTGAAATCTCATTCCTCAACTTGTTTAAAACCTATTGTTTGCCCCAACAGTTCTCCCCTTTCTCAGACCATTGAGATATGCAGCAGTTGTTCTTAGTAGGTTTCAACAAACACCCCAAGCTCTTTGCATTGGAAGAACTTTAGTTAGGTTAAATAAAGTCAGCCTTTCAAGTTGTGTCTATTGACCAACCACTAGATAGGTCATATGGCATTTTTTTTGGAATCAGACTTTGAAGAAGTTCCAGTCCCATTCTGCCCTCTCCAGTGGCAGTCAAACTGCTTATTTTCACAGTGACTGTGAACTATTTGGTTTACATTGCTGTTTCGGAGCTGGGGATAACCGTGGGAGATAGGAATAGGGAAGGTCAGAGGCTTTCTTTTTACCAAATTTCTTAAGTGCTGCCCGCATTGCTGCAAGCCTTTGGGTAGTTCCAGAGTTCTGAAAAAGTTGATTCTGACAATTTTTTCTTTTTTGGAAGAGAGAATTTTTGTAGATAATTACTATTTTTTTGATGTTCTCTTTTTTGTCTCTAAACATGACCTTTTCTATTCATTTTTATATCTGCCCTGTAGGAATTTGAGTTTTTTTGGTTATTCCTAAGATTTTTGACTTTGCTGGGGTACCTGGGTGGCTCAGTCAGTTGAGCGTCCAACTCTTGATTTTGGCTCAGGTCATCATGTCGTGGGTCGTGAGATCAAGCCCAGCTTTGTGCTCTGCTCTCAGAGCAAAGTCTGCCTGAGATTCTTTCTGCCTCTTTCTCCCTCTTCCTCTCCTCCTCCCCTGCTCTCTCTCTCAAATAAGTAAATAAAATCTTTGAATAAAAAAAGAAGAGATTTCTTTGGGCAAGGGGAAGAAAAAAGAGATTTTTGACTCTGAAAAATTCTTTTTTTTCCCCCTAGTGTAGACAGACAGCCTGAAAAATACTGAGTTAAATTTAATATGGAATGCTAATGATCCTTAGTTCATTCTCAGTAATTGAGTATGTTGCAAAAATAAAGCGCTTCTCCCCAGCAAAATGTATAAAGTATTAATATTGTATTATTCTCATTAGTGTTATTTATTCTTACTTTGTGTGTGGCTGCCTCTTCTGTTTCTTTTTATTACTAATATGTTCATCGTTTTTCCTCCTAAGGCAGTAAAGAATGCTGATGGAAGAACCATTCTCCTAATTTTCAAATTGTTGAGCTGGTTGCCATGATGGGTGAGTTCAAACTAAAAGCAACTTTTGTCTGTAATTAAGGGATAAAATGGGGAAGAAAAATTTTTCTCTGTGTGTATAAAAAAACATATTTATAATGAAGTTTTATGTAATGTTTTATATTTATTTACTTTAGATTTTCAATTAAAGCACTTTTTGAGTTAACTTACAGATTTAGAATGACTGTGTCATGCAGGATATCCTAGTAGGGACATTCAAAATAAACTGCTAAGATGCATTGGGACTTACTTAGAGTCTGATGTCCAGGGAGAATACTAGATGAAGAAACCTGACTTTTAAATTGCCCTTCGTTTGTATGTCATTTCACTAAGAAGTTACTTTTATTCAAATGATCCTCTTTACCTTTTTACATCTACAATAGAAAAAACGTACTCATTTTTTTAAACAAGGAAATTAGTATATGTAAATGTGATAAGAGATTTAAGCCAGGCATTTATTTTGGTATTGTGATGTTAAACATGAGAAAATATCTAAATTCAAGTATTTAAGTTTTCCTAATGAAGAAAATAGTTAGAACATATATACATACATTTAGGTGTTAAGAGTTCCCTTCTCCCCAGTATAGGATTAAGGATCTTACCTTTCTCAAGAAGGTTACATGAGATAATTTTATTCCAATTGAGATCATTCTCAGCTAATTTTTTTCCCTAAGGGCAGATTTATTTTTATGAATAAATGACACGGTCTGGTTTAGACCTGTGGACAGCACTCACTTTGTGAGTACGTTATACCCAACTGGCTCAGTTGGTGTTTGGCTAAGCTAACATGATGAAATTTTATTTTACAAAGAATAGTTTGTAAAGGATTATAAAAATTCTCTAAACTTGGAATTTATTAATAAGCCTATGGCACCATTAATTTTAATTTTAATATTCAAATAGTTTCATTATAGAGCAGAATATATTGAGTGTTATAAAAAATTAATACATTAGAGAAGGCAGCTATTTGTGTGTTTGAAAGGCTAATGAAGCCATTGAATTGCCACATTCTTTTTAGTGATTTCTCCTTACAGGATAAAGTATGTTTTAACGATTACTACTCTGAAACATAAATTACTGTTCACCAAAATAGTTACATTTTAAAATGTAAGCTGTAAAAATTCCTCAGTTCCTTTATTGACCATTGGCTGATTATCGTTAGTAGAACTGATTTACTAGTGAAAAATCAATTAAATTGTCTCTGAACTTCTCCAGAGAGCATATAATTGGTATTACTAGGAGAGTCATGCTTATAGTCTTAGAAAGAAATTTTTGATATATTTTGGAAGAAATTAAAAGTTCGTGGTTCATGATCCTTTCACTCAGTTTTATGGATTCACTACTTTTTTTCTAAGGAATACATTTTTCTTACATTATTACCTTTTAAGTTGTTACTGGCTGAGATCATTAAATAGTCTGTTAAATGTTTGTAGTCTTGTTGAACTTTATGGTGAGGAAGTTCAAGAAAACACTTCCAAATATTAGCAGGTTATTATCTACAGATAAAGCTTTTTGTTTCTGACTTGAAGTACTGATGAAAAAACTCTAAAAGAAATTTGTACTTTGAACATAAATGCCAAATAATGATGAAAGTCTGTCCCCTCCCCCAACTTGCTTTAATTAAAATTTTAGATGTTCTATTGATGTTTTATTTAGGAGTTACAGAAAGTAATTTGTTATGATGGGGCTGTTTTGACACATATACTAGGATGTTACATTGTTACAAGAATCAGAATGGCTTCATCTTGCCTGTAAATGTAACACCTAGTGTGATGCTAGTGCTTGAGTCTAGTGCAGTTTTAATGTTACTTGTCTTCAGTTTTTAAATAAAAATTTTTTCACCAAAATAACAGTGTAAGCATTGAAAATGTCCTAGATGCTTTTTTTGTGTTAAATTAATGCATTTTGCATTAAATTTCATGATCAATTTTGTGTTTGATATCTATGATGAATATTGAAATTACAATTCTGTGTATATATTATTTTGAAAATACTTAGATGATCAGCAGGCTTTGAACTCAATCATGCAAGATTTGGCTGTTCTTCATAAAGCCAGTCGACCAGCGTTATCTTTACAGGAAACCAGAAAAACAAAATCTTCATCACCAAAAAAGCAGGTATTTGTTTTAATATTTTATTTTATTTTTATTTATTTTTTTAAAGATTTTATTTATTCATTTGACAGAGATAGAGACAGCCAGTGAGAGAGGGAACACAAGCAGGGGCAGTGGGAGAGGAAGAAGCAGGCTCATAGCGAAGGAGCCTGATGCGGGGCTCGATCCCAGAATGCCGGGATCACGCCTTGAGCCGAAGGCACATGCTCAATGGCTGAGCCACCCAGGCGCCCCTAATATTTTAATAAAAATATATTGTTGTTATATGATCTATTTGTCTTGAATATCCTGATCTCATAGAGGGTTTGTTAAAGTGTCTGTCTTTTACACTTTTGAGTCAAATATTTTGTTGTTTGTCATACATTTTTCCAAATGGGTGTGCTAGAGTTTCATTTAATGTGGTAACTGCTTTCTGATGCTGATGTTTCATCCATTCTTAAAGCACTTAAGATAAGCAAATTGTTGGGGCGCTTGGGTGGCACTGCGTTTAAGCGTCTGCCTTCGGCTCAGGGCGTGATCCCGGCGTTCTGGGATCGAGCCCCACATCAGGCTCCTCTGCTATGAGCCTGCTTCTTCCTCTCCCACTCCCCCTGCTTGTGTTCCCTCTCTGGCTGGCTGTCTCTCTCTCTCTCTCTCTGTCAAATAAATAAATAAAATCTTGAAAAAAAAAAAGATAAGCAAATTGTTTTTATTTAAAAATAGTGTATTATTCTATTTACAAATGAGCATCATTTTGATTTTTATAAGTAAAATTTGTTTCAGATGTTCAACACAAAAAGTGGTAATGCAGTATCCTATATTTTCCTCTAACAGGATTAGCAAGTGTCTCATACCCATGGTGCTAGCACTAAGACATCTTGGTGCTCTTTGCTTTCAGCCCAGATTCAGCAACATAATTCTCAAGCCAGCTGTTTGGTAGACACTATCAATTGATTGGAGTTCACACTGAAAATGAAACCCTCCTTTCCCCCTGCTCCATTTTAAATGAGTGACCAAGGGGAAAAAAAAACGAGTGACTAAGAAAAAAATAACCTAGAAATTCTAGAAATTTTGTCTGATCTCTGAAACGATTTATTGTTTCATTACAGAATGATATTCGAGTCAAATTTGAACATAGAGGGGAAAAAAGGTAAGGAAAGAAACATTACATATCAGTTTATTAATTTAATCAAATGAGTTATAATCAAAGCCATTAGAGGTTTTTTTCTGGACTTTAGTGGAGGTTCATGGCTTACAAATTGAGAATGGAATAGTCCTTGGTAATGTGTAACGTGAACTTAGAATCTGTCAAAATTTAAGCTAAACATTAGAAATGATTGTTTTTATTTTAGAAAATAAAAAAGGTCATTGCATAATGCAGCTTTTAAATATTACCATTCCCTTTTATTTTTAGTCAGGGGAAATTAAATATATTTCTCCTTATCATAATTGTATCATCCCTTCAGATATTTTATAGAACTTATATACATGGAGTTAACATTCATAATTTTGATTGAGAGGCCTCAATCATATGACTTGTATAAATTAGTAACTTTGAGAAAGATGAGTTGGAATGGTGGCTATAAATTAATCAGCAAAGGCCTAGCCTTCCACTGGATATCTCTATCTTAATGCAGTGGTGGAGGGTGGTGGTGGTGGTTGACAACAAAATTGCTAGCAAGGCCTAATAGGAGTTAATGAAGATGGGATTTCATTTCTGTTATTAGTGTCTCATTGAAATTCATTTAATGAAAGAGCTATCCATTTTAAGGACTTTAAAAAGGCTCATAAGTCATATAACCTGAAGATGTATAAATGCTTTACACAGTGATGTCTACAAAAATGGGTTATACCAGATATACCATCCTGCTGTCCAATCTACTTTTTCCCCACTTATTGTTCTTTAATGGATATTTTCTCAGTTCTTTCCCATTCATTGAGCACTATTTATTAAGTAGCATAAGTACTGGTCCGTGAAGGAATAAAGTGAGTGAAACAGACATGGTCCTTCCCCCTTACAGAGTTTACAGCCTGGTGCAGAAATCTCCCAAGTTTAAGTGCATGCCTCCCCATGGGGATTGCAGGCTAATGCTTTGCTACATAGGAAGAAAATATTAGAATTTAAAATTTTTAATTTTTAAAAAATACTTATTTTGGGGATATACTTACATGATATATAGGTGCTCAAAAATGTTGAGTTGATAAGGGTACAGAAATCAAAATTTAAATCCCCAGGGAACAACTTCATGCTTTTTAACAGTTTCATTGCATTCCATTATATAGATGTCACATAGTTAAGTTTAATTTTAATCACTTTCTTCAGTGAACATTTTACAATTGCTTTTTAATATTCATAAAACAGTTTCAGACTTAATTGTGTGTTTCTCTACCAAAGAGATAGCTGTTGTAAATGTTACTTAACTATGCCTAAGAAAATTAATTATCTTAAAATTCTGTCTGTGTAGAATCCTTCAGTTCCCCAGACCAGTTAAACTGGAAGATCTGAGATCTAAGGCTAAAATTGCCTTTGGACAGTCTATGGATCTCCATTATACCAATAATGAGGTAAACTTGTAGAGTTTAACTTTCAGTAGCTCCTATTTTGAAAAGTAGTATGTTCATTTAAGAGACTGTTTTAGGAATGTTTATTTAGGGATTGATAAGGTTATGGTGTGTTAGAGAAATAAAATACTACAAGTAAATTTATAAATTTTAACTAACTGAAATGGATTTTTTTCCCATTGTGGAAGGTATTGTGAAAGATGCTACTGTGCAAATAATTGAATGAGAATATATTTCTGAAGGAGGAAATATATGTATTACTTAGAAGTTTGCTGCTGGGGCATCTGGGTGGCTCAGTCAGTTAAGTGTCTGACGCTTGATTTTGGCTCAGGTTGTGATCTCAGGGTCGTGAGATCAAGCCCTGAGTCAGGCTCCCTGTTCAGTGGGGAGTCTGCCAGAGATTCTCTCTCCCTCTCCCTCTGCTCCTTCCCCAGTTTGCACGTGCGCTCTTTCTCTTTCTCTCTCTCTCAATAAATAAATAAAATCTTTAAAAAAAAACTTTGCTTCTTATGTATGTTTTATTATCACTCTGTGTACTTTTTGGTGAACTGTCTTATTTTCTCATTCTCTGCACTTGGCTATAGAGACAATAGAGCTTTGGTAGTCAGATAGTTTAGTTAAAACTTTAAAAGGATTATTTTCATATTGGTTAGGACATGATTAGATCGTTATATTTATGTTTGTGAGTCAGTACATGTGATCTTAAGGGCTTGCTCTGGCACTGAGGAGCTGTGTTCTGGAAAATCCTCTTTTGAACTATCTGTAAAACTCAGATTGGATTAGATAATCTCTGAGGTTTCTTTCAGATCCTGTGAGATCTCAAGATCTTGAATCTTAAAATTTTCAGGGACATTGGGGTTGATTGGTTAATTTGTTGTTTTCCTTAGAAAATACTGGTTGAATTTGGCAGGCATAATGCTGTGATTTATGAATTGGAGCCCTGCATGGAGTTTATAGACTTGTGGTAAAAGCATACAATTAAATAATGAGTTGTTCAAATATATGAGGTTCTTTGAAGGACATGCATAAAATACCGTGAAAAAGAATAAAGGCAAGGCAATAGGTGTTCTGTTTAGATAGTACGCTAAGAACTGAGGTGGTAATGTTTAATTACTGTGACTTGAGGTATGAAAAGCCAAACTTGCAAATAGTTTGAGGGGAAGAACATTCCTGGTAGAGAGAGCAGCTGAGAAAAGTGCCTACAGAGATCCTAAGATGGAAAAGACTAATATATTTTAGGAATAGAAAAAGTGCCAATGGGAGTGGAGTAACGGTAGAGAGTTTAGTAAAAATTAACTTGAGAAAACATGTGAATGCTTTGCCAATGTTAAAGAATTGTGCAAATAAATATTTTCAAATATTAGATTTTCAAATGAATTATTTAAAGCAAAAAATATGCTGATTAGTTTGTCTAAAGAAACGCTTACTGATGAAAGCAGAAAATATTTTGATAAAGTAAAAATCTGTATCCAAACAAATAATATCCCTGAACAAAGTGATGAGTATCATACTGTAGTAATACCTTAAAATTTCATTTTTCAAATACTTTTTGGGTTTTCAGTTAGCCATGAACACCTCTTGTTGCCTGGCCCTGTGTTGGCACTTATTATTTCTGTTGTGCTGGCCTTATTTCCAGCTGTCAGCCCCTGAGACTCTGAGGGCTTTTCAGAGGTACAGCTGTAGGGTCTACACCTAAAGTACATGTGGGGGTGCCAGGGAGGTGATGGGAGAATTAGACTCAAGGATGGGATGGGAGGTGGGAATGGATGGGTTCCACTTAATCACAGTGGTAACTTGTTGGATAACACACCCTTTATGGGCCTCCTTCCCTGACTTCCCCATTCCCCTACCATATTCCTAGAATCTTTTCCCATATAAACAGGCTTGAATTTGATTCTTTATTTCATGGTATGCTTTTAGGGGAACCAGGTATATCTTTGTTTTTGTTTGGTCTAAAATTATATCATGGAAAACTTTAAAATGTCAAGATATATTAAGGCTACAATATTGTCTTGACGTACCAGTCTAAAAGGTCTATCAAGAGAAATGAGATTAGTCTGACATAATTTGTTCATATTGTATCTGTTCTAGCTCCTAGAATTGCTGTTTCTTTTCTGAGTTCTCCCAAATTATTTATATAATTTTTTTTAGAGTTTTCTTGAGGATTGACATCAAGCTAACTAATCTGTAGTTTCAGGAACCTTCTCCCATTTTCTAAAAATTGGAAAATTTCTCCATTTTCAGTTTCTTTTTCTCATGCTTTCTGAAGGATTTCTGGTGAGTGCTTCTGCCATTATGGTGGCCTCTTGGCAGGAATGTAGTAGAAGAGACATTAGGGTAAGAACAATTTCTTGAAACTAAGATTCTGTGAGACTCTGTGATTCTGTGAGTTAATCATGACAAACTCAGTGCGTGCCCTTCAACACTGTGGTGACTTATAAAGTCTTAGTTTTGTGGACTTGGGGACAAGCGAAAAACTCATTTATACTGCTTATTATCCCAGTTCTGTAGCTATTTATTTCTAGTATAGTATAAATCCCTGTGTTCTAAAAGAACCATTATTCTATAAACTTGTACCTTGCCAGAATTGAAACAGTGTGAAAATGTAAGCTGGGATTGGTTGGGTTTGTTAGTTGGGTTCCTCTTTATTTAATAGTGGAGAGAGAGAGAAAGAATGGAGAGAGAATGTGTGTGTGTGTTGTCATGGGAGATGAGTGTGAGAGTGTTGAGGCAAGGTAAGTGGTTTTCTAAGATCTTTCCCATTTTAGATAGTTAGAGGAGGGAAGCCTGTTTATGGACTATTATCATGTTTCACTATGTAAAGTCACACAAATAAGTCACTTCTTTCAAATTTAGGTTCTATTTAGTGGGTTTTGGGACTCAATTTTTAGTTTACAGAAAGGATTTATATTGACAACTAATATATCAATATTAAAGCAGAGGGAAATTTTCATGAATGAGGCTGAAATGAATTCACCAAGCAGGAAAACATTGTGTGATTTATTTAATATAGACAAGTTGGGACTTGTTCTTGACTCTTAGTCCTTATTGTAAAATTGATGATAGGTGACCTTAGAACATATAAGGGGTCACATTAGAACCGTAAAGTAGTCCAGACTACCAATCCACATACTCCTCCAGAATGCCCAGATTTCACATTAGCTAACTGAAGAACAGAATCATTTATGTTAATATTCTGTTACTGTGTTTTAAATTAGTGTCTTTAACCCCCAAAAGCAACAGTATCTTGGAGAAGTAAACAATCCAATTATTAATAAATATTGTAGTTAAAGTAAACATTCAGGTTTTCCCCTGAAATGAAAAACTGGAAAAAATAATCATCATTGCTTTAAAATGTTTTCTAGTGCTTAAAATATAATTAAAAATAATACTAAAGATAGGAACAAGATATATTAATATGGTTCATAATTGATAGGAAAATGAAAGGTTATTCTTTTTCCAAATGCTTATTCTGTGATACCAAACAGTTAATATTCTTTTTTTATTAGAAAAATTCTCATAGAGGGAAAAAAGGCCTGGTTAGTAGGTCAGTTGGAATAGTACAAAACGACTAAAGTAGCTACAAAAAGAAATTGGGAATATAATTTCACGTACACATTAAGTAAATTTAAGTGGATTGCATGATAGAATTCACATTAGTCCAGAATCCACATTATTTGTGTTTGGCAGCCTTTATTAAAACAAGGACTATTTTCCATAAAGAAATCTGCAGAGAATGCATACCATGTCGGCTGAGAGGTTTAGTTACAGAGGAAGCTTTTACCTTATAATATCCATTAAACAGTATTTACCAAGTGTTTGCTCTTTGCCATGCTCTTTGTCAATTATTAGTGTCCTTGTCCTAAAGGAATTTATACTGTAGAGGACCCCAAACTAACTAGGCCTTTACATTTGAATGGCTTCTATACTGTACTTAATTAGAGCAGGGTAACAGGTATGGAATATGTTCGTTTGTTTTTATTCTGTCCGTTCTTCAGTGAGATGGAATATACATTGAAAAGTTTACATTTTTAAAAAAAGTTTTAATTTTCTTAAGTTTTGTAAATCATGACTTTCTCATAGACTTCTCAGGTGCTTTTGTCCTTTATTTATTTTAAAGATTTTATTTATTTATTTATTTATTTATTTATTTATTTATTTATTAAAGATTTTTATTTGATAGAGACAGCCAGCAAGAGAGGGAACACAAGCAGGGGGAGTGGGAGAGGAAGAAGCAGGCTTTTAGCGGAGGAGCCTGATGTGGGGCTGGATCCCAGAACGCCGGGATCACACCCTGAGCCGAAGGCAGACGCTTAACGACTGTGCCACCCAGGCGCCCCTTAAAGATTTATTTTAGAGAGCGAGCCAGTATGCATGCATGTGCATGGGGGAGAGGGTTATGAGGAGAAGAGGGAAAGAGAATCCTCAAGCAGACTCCCTGCTGAGTGTGGAACCTCACATGGGACTCAGTTCCAGGAACCTGAGATCATTACCTGAACCAAAACCAGGAGTCGGCTGCTTAACCCACTGAGCCACCCAGCACCCCTGCTTTTGTCCCTTATGACATCTGACCCATGAGAGAACTAGTGAAAGCATATATCCACATTTAGGGTTTACTTTGGATGGCTGACCCATTTAGCTTATTTGTTTAGAGTTTAGTGGTCAAGTCACCAGGGTCAGAGATGAGAGCCCAAGTGGACTGTAGATTGCAGGTACATTGCTAGTGGC
Source organism: Ursus maritimus (assembly GCF_017311325.1). Lineage (NCBI taxonomy): Eukaryota > Metazoa > Chordata > Mammalia > Carnivora > Ursidae > Ursus > Ursus maritimus. Next base: position 105,683,365 of record NW_024423343.1, on the reverse strand, counting down.
CCACTCCATGGCAACTGCTACAGATGTTCATTGTATTTGCGATGTTGATAAGCACTCTAGTTGAGAATGCAAATCCATAGTTACTATAGAGAAAAATGTGAGAGTTTCATCAGTGCAGATGAAATATAGTACCTTTATTTTATATAGTTTTTGTGTGTGTTCTTCAGTGCTGTTTGGGATGAAGATACAATACCTTACGTTTCACATCTTTATGGGAATGTCCTAGAAAATTGTCCTTATGATTTTAGTGGTAGTAGGATGGGAAGAGTATAATGATTTAGATACATTTATTCATTCAGAATTTCATTATACTGACAAATGAAAGAGCCAGGGTATTTTGAAATTTGTAATTCCATAGTAACAGAGATGCTCCTGAAAGGACTTGACCTGTTGGGATGGTTGCATGATTCATTATGTTCCTTTATGTTTAGTTGGTAATTCCATTAACTACCCAAGATGACTTGGACAAAGCTGTGGAACTGCTGGATCGTAGTATTCACATGAAGAGCCTCAAGATATTACTTGTAATAAACGGAAGTACACAGGTACGAATTGAGACTTCTTTCAGTGAGGATTATAGGATTTATGCCAGTGAAAGTCAGTATATGAAACATAGTTACAGTCTGTATCATTGATACTTTTTCAGTGTAATGGAATGTAAACTTACATATTGAATTGCTATAGTTTAATATCCTTGCCCCTCAAAACTGTGTAGCCAAAATTATAAATAAGTGTAATATACTGTACATATGAAACTAATAGAAATACTGAGAACTTGGGAAGAATTATGCTGGAATTAAAATTTCAAAGAGATTTGATAAGACCTACAAACAATGTAGAATATCTAGGTTGTATTTGGTATGGGAAAGAATTCTGTTTGAAGCCCCAAGGGAGAAGAATAGCATTAATCATCCTTTTTTCTTTGTAGGCTACTAATTTAGAACCATTGCCATCACTAGAAGATTTGGATAACACAGTATTTGGAGCAGAGAGGAAAAAGCGGCTTTCCATAATAGGTAAGAATGCTAGTGTCTGAACCATAAAATGGGCAATATCTCAGTTTCTTCTCCATCCTTTAACGTAGGGTAACACCTAAACATAACCATGATAAATAGCAGCCTACCTTTGTACTCTCTGTAATTTTTCTCAGTCAACTATGTTCTAGTTTCTGATGTTCCTTGAAGAGTTATGTCAAATGTTACAAGATAAACAATCACCAACTTAAATATTTGTTTTCTTTATGTACCTAGGGTATTTTAATATTTAACAAATTTAAGTAAAACCTCAAAGAGGTTCTAATTGTACAAATAAACTGAACGGAAGAAATTAAAAGTAATTCTAATATACTTAAATTAAGGGATTGGACTAAATAAGCCTTTCTCTAAGTTTTTGTCATTACATCAAAATGAATTGCTAACAGTTTCCAGATTGTTGCTTTCTTAGTATTCAGTATTCGTCATTAATAATAGATTGTTAAAATTAAGCTTGTAGTATACAAAGAAACAATGGATCCTGTGTATTGTCAGTTTTGAAGGAGGTCTAGTAGAGAGGTGTGGGCAAGGCAGAGGTGCTCTAAACTCCCCAGTTCAGTGGATCTTCTTCAATTAGTATAAAACATTGATAATCTGCATTTTTATGTGATAAAAGTATTACATTGCTCAAAAACCACTGGTATAAATGTTTTTTAACAGGGCAGTGAATGTGATCATTAAAAACAGCATGAAAACATATGGATTTGAAAGGGAAAGGTAGAAGAGGTGAAACATGACTGGAGAGGGAGAAACAGAAGAGGGGGCAGAATAAGAGATGTTGGGAATCCAAGAGTGGTAACAGAGGAAGATTTTTAATAACAAAAGAAAAGATTAAATTGGTGTGTGGGACCCCCCCAAAATCTGTTATTCGTCTTCTGTTTTGGAACCGCAGAAGAAGCTATTTTATAACTAGTTCCTTCTAAGTATCTGCCTTACTTAAGTCCTACTTTTGGTTTCAGAAATGCTGGAAATGTGAACAGCAGAGATGATATACAAGTAAAATAGAAATTGCTTATTATCTTCATTCAAATATATTTTGTTATAGTTCAGAATTTTGGTGAAAGAACATTAGGGATGCCTGAATTCAAATTCCATCTCTCTAATTAACTTGAGACAAGTAACTTTGTTCTCATCCTTAAACCGTGGGATTCTTGGGCGCCTGTGTGGCTCAGTTGGTTAAGCATCTGCCTTTGGCTCAGGTCATGATCCCAGAGTCCCGGGATCGAGTCCTACATTGGGCTCCCTGCCAGCAGGGAGTCTCCTTCTCCCTCTGCCCTTCACCCTGCTTGTGTTCTCTCTCACTCATTCTCTCTCTCTTTCTCTCAAATAAATAAAGTCTTAAAAAAAAATCATGGGATTCTTGTGGCAATAAATTAAGAGAACTCTTTTAAAGAGCATTTTGCTTTTCAAACTAGAAAACATGACTGTTATTAAACATACATTTCTTTCTTCACTCCCTTATCACATAGTATTTATCATTTTAAAGTAAAAAATTGCCAATTCACTCTAGTTGTATTAGAATAAGCTGAATGCATTAAATTGACATTTTAAGTTCATTTTGAATTAAAACTGTACTGAATACCTCACTCTTGTCCTACTAGTAAATATTCTTATTTAAGTGCTAGCATAAGAAGAAACTGGAAATTGTAATATAGAAAATTATTGACCTTTTATTGGCCCCCTCTTTACACTTGGAATGGCTTTTATAGATATGACATTTTTCCTTATTTGTTGACAGTTATTCTCTTTAATTATTTTCATAAAAGATAGCCATTGGAAAAACTACCTTTGGGATGGAGTGTATGCTGGTGTGGAGGTCTCAACCAAGAGTGATTTGGGATATCCATTACCATCAAAAGTTAAGAAAAATGGGTTATCTTTGGGTATACATACCCAATAGTGGAATTATATGGTCATATGGTAGTTCAGTTTCTAATTTTTTGAGTAATCTTCTCCATACTGTTTTCCACAGTGGTTACACCAATTTATATTTCCACCAACAGTTCATGAACTATCCTTTCACATCCTTTTTTTGTACCTGTTGTTTCATGTGCTGTTGATTTTAGCCATTCTGATAGGTGTGAGGTGATATCTCATTGTGATTTGATTTGCATTTCCCTGATGATGAGTGATGTTGAGCATCTTTTCTTGTGTCTTTTGGTAAAGAAAATGAGATGCAAAGAAATTCGAAGAAGAAAAGCTAATTCGAAAAGTTATATGCATCCCTGTATTTTTTGTAGCATTATTTACAGTAGCCAAGATATGGATACAACCTAAGTGTCCATGGATAGATGAATAGATAAAGATGTGGTGTATATATATACAATGCTATATTGATGAGCCATAAAAAAGAATGAGATCATGCCATTTGTGGCAACACAGATGGACCTAGAGAGTATTATGCTAAGTGAAATAAGTCAGAGAAAGACAGATACCATCTGATTTCACTTATATGTAGAATCTAAAAAACAAAACAAATGAATAAACAAGCAAAAACCAGACTCTTAGATACAGAGAAAAAAACTAGTGGTTGTCAGGGGATTGAGGGGTTGGGCAAAATAGGTGAAGGGGATCAAGAGGCACAAACTTCCAGATGTAAAATAAGTTTGTCATGGAGATGAAAAGCACAGTNTAGGGAATATAGTCAATGATATTGTAATAACACATGGCGATAGATGCCAACTACACTTAGAGTGGTGAGCATTAGAATTGTCAGATCACTGTGTTGTATACCTGAAATTGTTTTAACATTGCATGTCAACTAGACTTCAATAAAAATAAAGTAAATGAAAAGAAAAATGAGTTATTAAGTAAGGAGATGAAGAAACTTTCATAGCAGTTTTTCTTCTCTATCTCCTTTTAGTAGTGAGTATACTGATCTTCTTTTGTAAATAAGGGTATATGGAAGGAATAAAAATACTAGGGGCAGAGTGATCATAGCTGTTACAAAGCTTAAGTAAATCCCTGGCTCAGAGTTGAGTTCCTAATTATTTCAGAGTTAAGTAGAAAGTTTTCTTTTCTGTGTACATCTCTTGGTAATCCTTTTGTTCTCTTTCTCCCTATCTCCTCACTAAGAAATGTTGGCATATACTTGCAGTGACCCTTTTTATAAGGCAAAGCCTTTTTGCTTTAAATCTGACCAAAAGTTAAATGCTCACATAACTTCCCCATATCTTTTTTTTAATAGTTTAATTTGAAAATATTCAGAGAAAACGGGAGAGTTGTGTTAACAAACAATGTTACTTCTATAAAACCAGGTAAAAATAAAGTGGATTATTGTCTCATAAGAAATGATGTGATTTATTAGATGAACTATATTAGATTTTCTCATTTTCTAAACTGTGAAGAAATTTAAATGCCAGGAATATGGCTTGTCATAAAACCTAATTTTAAAGTACCCAAGAATAAAATTCAGGATTCCAATTTGAAAGCACTCGAATATGGCCTAAGTGATTTAAGAAGTAATCTCACTTTAGGTTTCTTTGGGTTTTTTTCTAAATTTACTTTTTTTAATTATGTTCAGTTAGCCAACATACAGGACATCATTAGTTTTTGATATAGTGTTCAACGATTCATTAGTTGTGTGTATCACTTTAGGTTTCTAAAGATTAAGGAAAGGGAACGGAAAGAGCATCATGGAGCCAAATGTGCATAACATTTGTTCATTATGAGTAATTTTACCACAACAATACCTTTGCAAAGGAGGGATTTAGTCTGTTTGTTTACCCTAAGTGCTGGCTTTACGTATTTTTTAGTCTATTTTTAAAATTCGAATATAATTAACATACAGTGTTATGTTAGTTCAGGTGTACAATTTAATGATTCAGGAGTTCTGTACATTTCTCAGTGCTTGTCAAGATAAGTGTACTCTTAATTCCCCTCACCTGTTTCACCTGTCCTCACACCCACCTTCCTTCTGGCAACTACCAGTTTGTTCTCTAAGAAAGGAGGGATTTAGTCTTTCGTTGACAGATGAGGAAACGGGTTTGTGGGGATTGGGTAACTTTACCAAAGCCATACAGTTGATAAATAACTAGAACTGAGATTTAAACGGGTCTAAAGCCCACATTCTTTCCACTACGTTATGATGCCTTCCATAAGTTCCGTTAAAGGGTAACATATATCTAGGTACAAATGATCCTTGGAAGTTCACAAGCAGTGGCATCTAAAAATCTTTATTATAATATCAGCCCCATAATGCAGTTGTCAGCAGTTAGAGGAACATACCACCTAATAAGTATAAATGAATATTACAGTGAGGTTAATAATTATAGTAGGGTGAGAGTTTAAAAAGGTATAAATACGTTTGAAGATTTATAGAACTGAATATTCGGATAAGTTTTAATATAAACTGGATTTCAGTAGCTAAAATTATTGGTAGTATGGTCCAGAAATCCTGTGTGCATATTTAGTTGAAACAAAAATTAGTTCCCAGTTGATATTTATAAAATTGTATAATTTTTTTCCTTTGAGGTCCCACTAGTAGAGATAGAAGCTCCCCTCCCCCAGGATACATTCCAGATGAATTACACCAGGTTGCCCGGAATGGGTCATTCACCAGTATCAACAGTGAAGGAGAGTTCATTCCAGAGAGCATGGACCAAGTAAGCAAAAGTTGGATGTCATTTTTCATTTCATTTAAAGGGGTGTTGTCAGGATTTGTGTGGTTCGGCTAGTATCCTATGTGTGTGTGAGTGTGTGACCTCTTCTCCCATCCTATATCTTCCCTTTTAAGTGAGCAAAATAGTAAAACACATAGGAAAATGTCAACTAACTTATATGTGCCTGTGTGCATTCATGTATAAACAAAGCTGGAGTAAGGCTGGTTTTCTTACTTTGCTCATCTATAAATAAATGAATGCATTTGTTTGTAATCATGGGGTTAACATTCAGATTTTTGACAGTTGAAAGATAGAGTAAAATTTCAAATATTTAACTTTGTGAGGCTTACGTTTGTCAACTTTGTAAAACGTTTTTAAATGTTTTAATAATGTAGTAGTCATGGTGTCATTTCTCAGTTTGAGTGGTGGGGGTATTGTTCAGTGTTGAGTAAGCAAAGTTATGTGAAATCTTTTAGCTTTTAGTTATTAAGCTAATAGTCTATAGAGAAAATATTTTTCTCTTAGGTAATTTTGAAGTTACCTACCTATAAGGGATCACTACATTTAAAACATTAAAAAATTAGTACTCTGAGGGGAGGTGACTGCTTTTAGATATGGGGTCTTTTGGGTACTGAAAGTGTTCTCGGATACTGGTGAGGGTTGCACAGCTCTCAATATACTAAAAACCACTAAACTGTACACTTTAAATGGGTGAATTTTACAATATATGAATTATATCTCAATAAAGCTGTTTAAAAGAAACTGGTAACTTCTGGTTATATCACATTGAATCATGGAGGAACTCTTTATTTTTCTAGATGCTGGACCCATTGTCTTTAAGTAGCCCTGAAAATTCTGGCTCAGGAAGTTGTCCATCTCTTGATAGTCCTTTGGATGGGTAATATTGATTGTAGTTCTCATTTTTTAATATATGTGGGTAAATATGTGTATATATAGCATGTCAGAGGAATGTAATTGATACTCGTCTATACTTAGGGCAAATGAATTTTTTCACAGTTTGGACAAATCCCTTAACCTCCTAGGTTAAGATACCCTCCTGGGTATCTTTATCAGGTAAAATGAGATCTGTTTATGAATATTTCTGCTTGGCAACATTTTATGTTTGAAGCTAAATGCAAACTTAGAATTTATGTATGTTTACTTTTAAAACTCTTTTGGTGGGGTGCCTGGGTGGCACAGTTGGTTGAGCTTCCAACTCTTGATTTTGGCTCAGGTTATGATCTCAAGGTCGTAAGATTGAGCCCCCACGTAGGGCTTTGCGCTCAGCGTGAAGTCTGCTTTGGACACTCTCTCCCTCCTCCTTTACCACCCCTCTTTTGTGTGCATGTGTGTGCACATGCATTCTCTCAAATAAATCTTTAAAAAAATACATTTAGTTTTGGAGGTTTCATGAGTTGTTTCACCTGTTCAGGATTACATTCATTCTGGCACCAAATTATAGATAACGTACTTTCTTGGTAATTGTGGCCCAGTATGTTGGCTGTCATTTAAAATTTAGGTACTTTTGTTTTGTGAAATAGCAGTTCAGGAATATAACTTGGGTGAAGTTGCAACTGTGAATTTTTTGTTACAGGTGCTCCTTCTCTCCTGGTCTCAATAAGACAGTGTTTGTTTACATGTAGCACACAGAGTCCATAAAATCTTTACCTATTTGATCTCCTCTGGGATTTCGTTTTGGAGCAAATTCTGAAAATGTAATACTTCATGGGAATACACATTTAATTTTTTTTACCTGTACACATGAAACCTTTGTGCCCGTGTCTACCTCAAGATAGATATTTGAAACATTTAAGAAATTCAGGAAAGTAGTAATGTGAAAGCTGTATATTGAACTCTTAATATTTGAGAGTACTGAGCACTATGTATTCACACCCACTTGATGAGTTGGAAATTATTATCTTGTTTTTATAGATATGGAAAATCTCAGAAAGGTGATATGCCAAGGTTGCAACTGCTAGTTAAGTGGTAGAGCTAGGTTTGAAACACAGGTGTTTGCCAACATCCATAATTCCAAAACTTACCATTTTTGCTGCTGTGCCCTATGGGCTAATTTTAAAAGCCAGGCTTTTGCCTCCCTGCACCAAAAAGTGTTAAAAAAGATGTCTTTTTTTCAGTTAACATTTCAGACTGAGCTGCTTTATTCTTATGTATATGTATATATGTATAATTTCCACACATACATATACTGATATTTTAAATGTCTTATTTACATTCTGTTCATTTAACATGACATTTTTATTTTTAGAGAGAGCTATCCAAAATCACGAATGCCTAGGGCACAGAGCTACCCAGATAATCATCAGGAATTTTCAGGTTAGACTCTCCGTATTCTAAATGTTTAAATATTTATGTCATTAAACAGTGCTTTGGCTGAGAGGGAGAGGGGAATTTCAAAAAAAGAAATGAATAAAAATGTGTAAATGTGTTTTTTATTTAAAATTAGAGATATTTGACTTTTTTATAACATATAACTTTCTTATATCTCAGTAGACTATGATAACCCTATATTTGAGAAATTTGGAAAAGGAGGAACATACCCAAGAAGGTATCATGTTTCATATCACCATCAAGACTATAATGATGGTAAGTTTCTGGCAATTAGACCACAGCTTGTTAAAAATCTCAAAAATAAAATCAGAATTTTAAAATATCATAAATAAACCATTAGAAATAAATTTGTTCTAAATCATTTAGTTTTCTGCTTAAAACAATTTTTGAAAGGAATTAGGTAACTAAAACTATGCTAATATCTTAGGTTTATGCCAGTTTACCTCATACTACTCTTAAGTTTAAAAATATGTAATCAAATAAGCATTGCTATTTCTGTTTCTTAGCATAGTCAAGTCTAGTCACAAGACAGACATCTGTACCTTATGTTACAAATTTTAAATACTTTCAGTTATAACATGAAGAAAAGTTGTAAGGTAATTCTGTTTTGATTTTCTAGGTCGTAAAACTTTTCCAAGAGCTAGAAGAACCCAGGGGACCAGCTTCCGGTCTCCTGTGAGTTTCAGTCCTACTGATCACTCTTTAAGCACTAGCAGTGGAAGCAGTATCTTTACCCCAGAGTATGATGATAGTCGAATAAGAAGAAGGGGAAGTGACATAGACAATCCTACTTTGACTGTAATGGACATCAGCCCACCCAGCCGCTGTAAGTAATGGAAATTGGCACAGTGAGTGTTAGTAGAACTTCTGCAGAACTTTATAGTATTAAAAGGAATAAATACCAAACCAATCCTCAGGGTGAGACAGACTTCTCAAAAAAGGTAAAAAGAATGTTTCTAAAGTTGGTTGGAATGTCAGGTATAAGCTAATTACTTTAGCTGATTCTTTTCTCTTTTGTTAGTAAAATTGTTACCAACTTGTCATTTATTCAAATATGACCTTTAAGATATAATCTAGGGGGGAGAATGGTGTGTGGAGAAATGATTATAGTACAGTATTTAATCTAGATCTTGAATGTGAGTAGGATTCACCAGTTCAGGAGGTAATATATGCAGGAAGACATGGCATGTTCTGAGAATGGGGTTCTTACTTGAAACCATAGGAAAAGGACTAGAATGGTAATTAAGGCCAGATCATGGAGTATTTGGACTTTATCATGTAAGTAGCGCATACCAAGATTTGTGCTCAAAGGTATTTATTGCAGCAGTCTTTGCATACTTCACATTCATCCCTTTTGTGCTAGTATTGTCATATTTACATTTACGCTTGTGACCTAATACTACGTTGTTGCTGTTTTTGCTTTAGACAGCTATTTTTTTTGAAGTAATTGAAAATAAGAGAAGAATATCTTTTATATATCCTTCACTTTATTTCTGTAGACCTAGGAGTTTGTAGATTATAGATTATGTAGATCCCAGATTCTGTCAGGTATCAAATTCTTAAAAGAATTGCTTTTAACCTTTCTTGTAACTCTGCTGGTAATGAATTCTTTCAGCTTTTGTTTGTTTGTAAAAAATCTTTTTTTCTCCTTTATTTCTGAAAGATTTTTTTTTTTCTGGGTATAGAATGCTGGGCAGTTTTTTTTTCTGTTAGCATTTTAAAGCTCTCTCTCCATTGTCGTCTTCTGGCTTGTATACTTTTTGAAGAAAGGTCTGCTGTAATTTTTATCTTTATTCTGTATTTATAATTTATGTATATTTATGTGTACACTTATTCTTTATTCTTGCCTCTGGCTGCTTTCAAGATTTTCTCTTGTTAGAATGAGAGTGATATTCTTTCCAGCTTCCTACATTGTAACAGATGGAAAACTAACTACAAATATTGCTGCAATAAAGATTAGGAATAGTGCATCTGACAATCAGTGGTATCCTGGATTGAGTGAAAGATGCTATTACATTTTTAATCAGGGGGAGAATATAAACTTATTGGAAAAAAATAAGACGGGATATATGAGCCTTGTTTGGGTTTAGAATTCTTAGAAAATTGACTAAGGAGAAAAATATTCAAAGTGATGATCATTGTGAATTTGGATGATCATGATTTTCCCTTTATATCTAAGCATATTCAATTAAGGATATCACTAATGCAGTTTACTCATTTCGTCCTTAACCATTTGTGTGCCATTTGGCTGTTCCATTTTAAAAAGATGTTCTTTTTTAGCACCTCGTGCTCCAACCAACTGGAGATTGGGCAAACTGCTTGGCCAGGGAGCATTTGGCAGGGTCTACCTCTGTTACGATGTCGATACAGGAAGAGAATTGGCAGTTAAACAAGTTCAGTTTGACCCTGATAGCCCTGAGACCAGCAAGGTAACTACCCAAGCTACTTTGTCACATTTATAAGAAGCATTTTTACTAAATAAATATAACACAATAGAATTTTTGTTCTTTCTTAATACGAATTATTTGCGAAACAAATCAGTCTATAATTAGATACATTTATCTACTTTGTACTGTGAATTTTTTTTCTTAGTGCTCAGTTATATTCCTAATCTGATTTAATGTTGCTTTAATATACCATCAAGGACTGTTACAAAAGTTACTGTCTAGAGACTTTAAAATGTTTATTCCTTGGGAAGCAAAAATCTCAGAATGAAATCACCATAATGGTCCATGAAGTCGAATGTTTTGCTTTACTAGCAATGCTATAAAGACTTAACAGTAAGTTCTGTCTTTCAGGAAGTAAATGCACTTGAGTGTGAAATTCAGTTGTTGAAAAACTTGCTGCATGAGCGAATCGTTCAGTATTATGGCTGTTTGAGGGATCCCCAGGAAAAAACACTTTCCATTTTTATGGAATATATGCCAGGGGTAAGTACATTTTTTGAAAATAGACATCTTCTCTTTAAAGTCTTAGATGAGGAAAGAAAAACAACAGAACTTTGATTATAAAATGTTAAACTAGTTATGGACATTAAGGATATTTTGGAAGTTTTAAATTAGAGCTGGGTAATATAATTTTGTTTTCTATCTTCATTTATCTTTGTATTTTTTAACTTATTTTTATTTCTATGTATTTCTGTGTTTTTTTAAGTCATTTAAAAACAATGCTGAGGTATACTAAAATAGGTTATAGATACGATAGCAGTCCATACTCAGATTTCCCTAAATGCTCTTAAAATAACCATAATAGCTGGTTTATCCAAACCAGGATCCAATCCAGGACCACACGTTACCTTTAACTGTTATGTCCCTTACTTCTTTTTTAATTCAGAACATTTTTACATGACACAGGTTTGACAAAGAGACTGGGCTAGTTCTTTGACAGTCTCTTCTCATAGATTTCTCTATTTGCATCCTCATGGTGGTGTTTAATTTGTTCCTTTATCCTCTTATTTCCTATAAACTAGAAGTTAGATCTAATATCTAAATTAGATTAAAATTCAACATTTTTTTATTAGAATGCATCATAGATGATGCTGTGCATTTCATGTTGTATCCCTTTAGGAGATATACAATTTCTGGTTGTTCACTGTTAGTGATGCAAAGATTGAATGCTAAATTAGGATGATTGACATCCAGATTCCTCCAGTGTAAGGTTTTGTTTTTTCCTGAAGACCAGAAAGTAACCTGAGCTATTAGCAATGGCACATAAGAATATCTAGTTCCTGGGGTGCCTGGGTGGCTTAGTCAGTTAAGTGTCCAACTCTTGGTTTGAGCTCAGGTCATGATCTCATGGGTTATGAGATCGAGCCCCGCCCCCTGCATCCAGCTGCATGCTCAGTGGGCAGTCTGCCTGAAGAGTCTCTCCCTCTGCCCCTCCTTCTACTCATGTGCACATTCTCTCTCTCAGTCCCCTCCCTCTCCCTCTCTCTGTCTTTCAAATGAGTAAATCTTAAAAAAAAAAAAAAAAAAGTCCAGTTCTGTTTCAGTCATCTAAGGTTTTTTTTAAACACAGATTGGTAATCTGCCTGAATCAGTGGTTTCAGTAGGAGTTGCAAAATGTGTCTTGCAAACTATCATTCCTTCTATGTTATTTTAAGTATTTGTAGGGTATATATTTTAATATTGATACTTTAATACATTGATACTTTGATATATTGATACTATAATATTGATTTTCAAGATGGTGATGTATTTATTCATTTAAAAATGCATGCATTCATATAATTTAATTGGTTTTATATGTTATGAAAAGATTTGATTTATGGGTCTTTAAGTGGATTGTTTATTAGAATTATATGTTTCATGTACAAAGTTGCAGTGTAAGCTTATGGATCAATATCGGATAGTCATGGTCTTAATCATCCTGTTTCACAAGACCAGCAGTTAAGTTTACTTTCTTCCTTATCATCATGAATAATTAGTTGTTTATTGCAAAGAGCCTGTTGACAAAGTTAAAAATTAGTTTTTTTTTTTTTTAATTCCGTTGGAAAACAAGTGTGGGTGATATATTAAATGCCATAGAAATTTTAAAGCCTTTTGACCTGGTGATTTCACAGAAATTCATTTTATAGAAATAATTCAAAAGAAAGAAAAAGCTGTGTACATTTATTTTAGTATTATCTGTGATGGAAATATCAGTTCCCACAGTGGAAGTAAGTTATGATGGCATTGTCCAAGAGGATTGTAAAGGCTGTGTAGCAAAGTTGGAGGAAGTAGTTACAATAAGAGAAAATAATATAAGATACTTTTAAATAAAGATTATGATATTTTTAAAGTATCTGTATTTGGACAATGACAGAAGAAACTTGAAAATGTGTTATGTTGGGATTGTGATTGATTTTTCTCTTTTATTCAGATTTCCATTACTGTGCAATAAATATTTAAATTAGAAATAAAAGAATAATTCTGAATAAGTGTGAGTAGGGACACAGATTATTGAAGATAAGATTAAATGGTTAATTGGTTAGAACTGATTGAAATCACAAATGGAAATGGGTGATCTTATAGATTTAGCGATCTTATAGATTTAGCAATCTTAAGACTAAGCCAGGACTATTCAGGAAGAGGTGTTAGATCATGTTTCTCATTAGCCCTACTTGGTTTTGTAAGGGCAACTGTCTCTTCAGAGTATAGGTTGTCATTGAAATCATTTTACTAAATTAATAATAGTTCATCAACAATCTTAAAATGAATTATACATATGCCAAGCCCAGGCATATATAGGCCAGACGTACATGGTCTTAGACTTTACTGAATTTCCAAGTTTGTGAATGATGCTATAGAATTTCTCTCATTAAATTTAGTATGATGGATCTTTTTGTGCCCTAGATTTCCTGGTTTGCCAAAATTGTCATTCTGTTTTTCAGTTTTCCCAAATGTAGCATTCTTTTCCTTAGGTTATCTAGAACTACTTTCAGAACAGAACCGTAACTTTATTTTCAGTCCCTAGACTAGCAGTTGATTTCTCTCTCTCTCTCTCTCTCTCTCTCTCTCTCTCTCACACACACACACACACACACACACACACACACACACACAGTTTTTTGCTGGCACAGTGCTTTGCAACCCATTCTGCTTCTTCACACTGAAGAAGAAAACTTTCTTTGGTACACGGGGGTAAATAGATGACATCAGTGGAGCTGTTAGCAGCTGTAGGCCACTGGCCCAACTACCCAAGGCCCAGAAAAGCCTTAAGTCTGTCACTTATTTTGCAGCCTACAAGTATTTGGGGGCTTATTATTTGGGCAGCTCAGTTCTAGGTATATTATTTTGTGTATTACTACAAGTAGACACATAATAAATAGACTGAACAAATGAGCCACATTGACTTACAGGTGCTTGGCTGCCTAAGGCTTTCCACACATGTCTTTCCAAGTTTGAGTCAGCAGAATTGCATCTTGCTGTCCCTTCAGGGATTGCTCATGGATAGTGGAAACAGCAAATGGTTAAACCTGTAAAGTCTAAGGAACTACTTTCATGTGACATAGTACACCGTTGGCCAGAACTCAAGGAAAGGCAGAAACATTTGGATATATTCTCTGTTTAAAAGAAAAGATTTTGTCCCTTAGGAATCCTTTTATTCCCATCTTTTAAAGTGCTGATTAGTCATCAAATTTGCACCTTAGAATCTACCAGTAGGGAAGGTTTTTCAAAATTTAAGTGCCAATGTCTCACCTCAGAATGATTCAGCATTCTCAGAGATGGCACCTCATCCTGCCTTTAAAAACACGTAAGAAAATTTGAAATTCTTCTTTAATATATTTTCACGTTTTGAACTAGAATGTTGAGTATGTATATAAAGGAAAAACTTAAAAAATCACGTATGTGTTCTGATTTTTTAATCATATCCACTCTTTCTCCTGAAAAGTAAAGTAGCAGATATCAACAAAATAAATAAGATTCAAGTAGGGCATATTAAGAAGAGCAAATAGGAAAAACAAAAATATATTCAGGGCAAAAACAAGATTTTAAAAAACATGATCGCAAGGAACAAGAGAGAGAACATAGCCGTGGAAACAAGGACATCAGTCAAAAAATAGTTTAAAAGGCTTCTTTCAGGGGCGCCTGGGTGGCACAGCGGTTAAGCGTCTGCCTTCGGCTCAGGGCGTGATCCCGGCGTTATGGGATCGAGCCCCACATCAGGCTCGTCCACTGTGAGCCTGCTTCTTCCTCTCCCACTCCCCCTGCTGTGTTCCCTCTCTCGCTGGCTGTCTCTATCTCTGTTAAATAAATAAATAAAATCTTTAAAAAAAAAAAAAAGGCTTCTTTCAGCTATGACCATGCTCTTCCACAGTTCTAGTCAGGGAATATAGTAGAGTTTATGTTAAATTAGATGGCATATAATGTCCTCACTGAGAATTCCTGTACTCCCCAGCTAAAGCCTCCCACTCGTGAACTACAGATTCTTTTTTTAATAGTGGTTTTCATTTCAAACCATAGCATAGTTTTCTTTTGTTTTCTTTTATCTTAGGGTTCAATTAAGGACCAATTAAAAGCATACGGAGCTCTTACTGAGAACGTGACTAGGAAATACACCCGTCAAATTCTGGAGGGGGTACATTATTTGCACAGTAACATGATTGTTCATAGAGATATCAAAGGTAAGTAATGAGGTATTTTTTATTTTAATTACACAATTTTTTTGTGACTCTGAATGAAACAAGTGATATGATTAAGAAATTTAGCATTTAAATTACTACATCTAAATTACTACTTACTACACCTTAGGAAACAATTCTGCTTTCTCACTGACACAGTCAATATTCTGATTAGTCTTGATGTTCACGTCTCCACAAGTGGGTAGCTCATCTGTGGGGGGTCCACAGACTCAGTAAATTTCAAGTGATCATGAAAATGAGAACATGTTTTCATACATGGGACATAGGCATTGGAATATAGTGGTTAAGTGTAGGGTCCCTGACATCAGCTGGCCTGATGCAAATTTGGGCTTTATCCATCACTTTATGACCTTGGACAAGACACATAATCTCTCTATGCCTCAGTTCCTCATTTTTAAGGAGGATAATAATAGTGTCTAACTCATAGGGTTTTTGTAAGGATTAAACGAGTTAGTGTATATAATATGCTTAAAACATTGTATTTAGAAAACTCTCAAAAACTTAGCTATGCCGATGACATACTTTATGTCGAGATCATTTTTAAAGCCATGGTAATGGGTGTCATTACCTAGAGAGAGAATAAGAAGAGGGAAGAAGACTGAGCTTTGATGAACTCCAACTCAGTTAAACTCACTTTTTAAAACTCAGAAACTCGGCTGTTTTCAGGGAGCAGGTATGTAAGGGAAGTGCATGACGTGAGACAAAAGCAGTTGGCAGGGGTGTTTCACATTTGAGAGTGCTTAACACTGGTACTGCAGAGCATACCCAGAGGTCCGATTCTGTAAACACTGGGCTGTGACCCACATTTGAAGATCACTTTATTTCATCAGTAAAAATACATATGCACACACATATACAGTTGACCCTTTAGCAACACCGATTTGAACCGTATGGGTCCACCTACTTATGGATTTTTTTTTTATATAAAGTGCAGTACTGTAAATGTATTTTCCTTGTGACTTTCTTATTAACATTTTCTTTTCTCTTGGGGCACCTGGGTGGCACAGCGGTTAAGCGTCTGCCTTCGGCTCAGGGCGTGATCCCGGCGTTATGGGATCGAGCCCCACATCAGGCTCCTCTGCTATGAGCCTGCTTCTTCCTCTCCCACTCCCCCTGCTTGTGTTCCGTCTCTTGCTGGCTGTCTCTATCTCTGTCAAATAAATAAATAAAATCTTTAAAAAAAACACACATTTTCTTTTCCCTAGCTTACTTTATCATAAGAATATAGTATGTAATACATATAATATACAAAATGTATGTTAAATGTATGTTATCAGTAAGGTTTCCAGTCCGCAGTAGGCTATTAGTAGTGTCACATCATAAATATGGTCATATTCAGGCCAAAGAGAACATTTCTACCCAGTTTCTGGTGACAGAATAAAATCTGCTGCAGAATGCCTGAGCCAGATCGCTTGTATGGAATGGAGCTTGTTAGTGAGTCTGAGAAGATGCGGACATGGCTCATGATCTAAAAGAAATAGGAACCTTTTACCTCAAGATCTGCCCAGCTTAGGCAGACCTCACTAGTCAAGTACAAAACCTGATAGCTTAAAGAACCACATAGGGAAATTGTTTGTGAATTATTCTATTAGGAATAATCTATTTAAGCCAGTTTCTCTCTAGCTTTCATAATGAGAAAAGGTAAAGGAACTGAGGGCAGCAACCCCCTAGGGGGTCCTCTTCTAACCTTGCCATGAAGAATGATAAACGATTCTGGTAAATGAGTTTGGAAGCAAGCAGATTTAAAAGCATTGCATAATGGGCAAATAGATTTGTAAGAGAAAAACAAGATATAAAACTGTATATGCAATATGATTTCAAGTTTGCAAAATTAAAGTATGACCTAGGAGAAGAATTTCCATATAATTAACAGTGATTATTTCCAAATGGCAGGATGAGTGATGGTTGTTTTCTTTTGCATACTTTTACTTTTTCTGTACTTCCCAAATTTTTATAATGTGCAATTTTTATTTTTACTTTTAATTTACTTTTTTCATTGTGCAATTTTTAAATGGTGAGGGAAAAGGAAAGATGGTTGCTTTTAAAGTTAAAACCCATGAGCTTATAATGAAACTTAAGATAGAAACTAATTGATTGTTGTTGCTAGGGAACCAACTTATTTCATAATAGGGTTCCTTTACTCTGCTTTTGTGTTACAGACTATACTATGGAGGACTAAATACTAGATGAAAGGAAACTTACCTTTATAGAAGTATGTTGGCTAACAAATGAAAAAGGAATGATAGACTAGTATCATTTTGTAACCACTAAGGAATTAATAGATATAAGTACTAAATATGAATAGTTGCTGACATCACTAAAACAGAGATAGTCCAGCATTATGTACTTCCTATTTGTAGAATAATACATCATCTGTGTAAGTAGTTTTGCCAAAGAAATTGGACCTGAATCTGATCAAGCCTCTAGATTCAGCTACTGAGTTATAGAACATATAGAGAACAGATGAACATGTTAAATGACTCCTTGGGTTGGAGTCAGCAAGATCTAGACCATAAGAAAGCGATAGGAAACAACTTAGATTCTTCATAAATTATAAAGAAAAAAAAGAGAGGGAACTCTAGATTAGGAAGGACGTATCAGTGAGTCTCAATGTATGGACTTTTGTTGCATTCTGATTTTTTTAAAAATGTTAAAAATAGTATATATTTAAAAATACTAAGGAGTTATTGTCCATTTTCTTAGGTGTGATGTTTGTATTTTAAAAACATGTAGTAAACTCTTTGTTGATCATAATGTGTTGAATTTGCTTCAGATAATATGAGAGGGAGGAAGGGGTGGCTAGCAGTATGTATGGTGGGGGAAGATTGTCCTGATGGTTGTTGGGGCTGGGTTATGGGTACATATACTATCCTGTCTGCTTTTGTATGTTTGAAAAGTCTCCTTAAAAGCTTACTTTTAATGTAGTTAAAATGAGCTTTAAAAAATTAGAAAGTTATTTTGCGAGCTTGGCTACACATTTTCTCTTCAGCCCTTCATATGAGTAGGCATTGGTTCACCACTGGTTCACCACTGGTGATTATTTTATGGTTCTCCCAGTCTGTGACCTGCCCAGGACTGTTCCTTCCCAGCTCATAGACAGAAAAAACTAGTCTGTTTGTTGTCCTTCCTCTGGCTAAATCAGACAGTGGCTTTTTTTTGACAGAATCTTTCTGTAAGTTTTGGATGGTGGGAGGTATTAAATGGGCAGTGTTTTTTTTTTTTGAGGGTCTGGTACCATGGCACACGTAGGCTTATGGCATGCAGAGAATGGATCCAGGACCCTCCCCTGAAGAGAGGCTTTGGGGAGCCATCATTGACTAGGCTGAGGAATTTTCTGGGAGAACAGAAAGACAAAGTACAGAAGTCCATGATGGGGATGCACAGTCTACATTCTCTCTGTTCTGTAATGAAGATTTTCTCTACTATTCATTCTCCTCCTTAGAGGCCATTAAAAAAAAAAAAGGATAAAAGGACAAATAAGGAGTTGGGTTTTTTTTGAAATATGGTTAAGGTTATAGAAGACTTAAAAATGAGAATAAAAATAATTTATGTAAGACAAACCAGCTTTATAATCCCAGAAGAAAGATTGAGTTCAAAAAATGATGAAAGGGAGAAGAGAGAATAAAAAAGAAATGAATCTAGATCTTGATTTCTGATACCATTCTCCACTAAAAGGAACCAGGCTCTTTGGAGGAATGACTGATTCTAAATTCTAGGATTCCTGTTGCAGGAAATATACAAGTTGAGCCCAGAGCATCTTTTAGTGCCAGAAAATAAGAAAACGCTTAAAAACCACCACCACAAAAAACCCAAACAAAACAAGAACACAGTGATTCAGGGTATGGCCAAGGGACACAGAAGCCAATACAAAGAGTTCCCAATGGCCAAAGCTGGAACAACTTGAGCAAAAAAATAAAGTCATATTTGATTATGACTCAGAGTCATATCCATGTGGTCATACTGATATAAATGAAAGGTTGAATGAATAAATGCAAGAGAGGAGACAAATGTCCCATGCAGAATAATTACAAATAATTTATGTAGCTACTCAGCCTGGAGCATAAATCCTCACACCTTGGAATATTACTCAGCTATCAAAAAGAACGATTTCTCAACATTTGCTGCAACATGGACGGCACTGGAGGAGATAATGCTAAGTGAAATAAGTCAAGCAGAGAAAGACAATTATCATATGGTTTCTCTCATCCATGGAACATAAGAACTAGGAAGATCGGTAGGGGAAGAAAGAGATAAAGAAAGGGGAGTAATCAGAAGGGGGAATGAAGCATGAGAGACTATGGACTATGAGAAACAAACTGAGGGCTTCAGAGGGGAGGGGGGCAGGGGATTGGGATAGGCTGGTGATGGGTAGTAAGGAGGGCACGTATTGCATGGTGCGCACTGGGTGTTATACGCAACTAATGAATCATTGAACTTCACATCAAAACCAGGGATGTACTGTATGGTGACTAACATAATATAATAAAAAAAATTAAAAAAAAATCTTCACACCTTGATTGTGGGCTGCACATAGTGAACTTCTTCCAAAGAGTGCTGTAGGGAAGGGAGGGAAGAGTAACTCACAGTGGGGAGTTCAGCAAGCATTACCTCACACCTTGCAATCAAGGCCCTTTTGTAGTAAATTAAATTAAAAGTTTATTATAAAAGTAAATGAAATTTTAAAACAGAAAGCTGAGAGCTTACTTAGGAGAGATTTAAAATATAGAGAGAAATTGAGAAATAAAATTAGCATAAAACAAAGTCCAATTCTAAGAAAAACTATAAAATGTAAGATAACATTAAATTACAGTAGAAGGGAAAGTGCTAGAAGTTGTTGATTATGAAGGTCCCATAGGAAGTTCCTGAGGAGAAGCTAGCTTCTCAGGGAAATAAGTTGCAAGATGGGCTTCTCGCTTTGTCACAGAGAAACTGGGGCAGAGAACCTACTGTTGCTTTCTGTATCCTTCTCTGAGCTTCACATTCTTAGCCCTTTTCTTCTTTCTCTTCTTTGTCATCCTCACCTCCTACTGACCCCAGTCCTTATCAGTGGGCAAACCTCCTTAGGTTCTAAAGCGCACACAGCTGACTCTAAAAATTTAGTGTTTGTGCAATAAATCCTTAATGAGCCTTGATTGTGTGACTGGCATTATGTCAGGTACTGTTGGGAAGACAAAAAGCCTAATTTTGGAGACAGACTGATGAGTCTGCTAAGTAATTCTTTGCCATTGTTTTTTTTTTTTTTTTTTTTTTTAAATTCCAGACAGCCAATAAAAGTAATGAATTGAGGATGTTTTCATATTTTTAGGTGCAAATATTCTGCGGGATTCAACAGGCAACGTCAAACTGGGAGATTTTGGGGCCAGCAAACGGCTTCAGACCATCTGTCTTTCAGGGACAGGGATGAAGTCTGTCACAGGCACACCATACTGGATGAGCCCCGAAGTAATTAGTGGAGAAGGCTATGGCAGAAAAGCAGACATCTGGTAGGTTTTGATGCTAGGTTTGCCTAAAAACACCTGCCTTCTTACGTAATTCCACCCAAAATGGAAATTACTGAGCCAGATTTAAATGACCTTTTGTACTTTTGAAATAGGGTGTCAGGATTACAAGGATTACTTTTGTTTTAATTTTGCTTCTTTGTGGCTTAGTAATTAGCTAAATAAATGGAGTTCTTGAACCTGTCTTCCTTTGTTTAGGAAAGATGTCATCTAAAACAAATTTCAGCATTAGAAAACTACCTTTGTTTTATTTCCCTGAAGAACTTTAAGAGTTATTAATCTCTTTTGTTAGTATCATGTAACTTAATCTTTAATTGCTTAATAATTTTAAGTTAGAACATAAAATGGCTATTTCCTACTTCCTACCCAGAAATGTGTTTAATAGATACTCATTTTAGGCACCTGAAGGCAAATGGAATTTCTAATGTTTGTGTTCTTTGTAAGATGAAGACAAAAAATTATATTTAATGTCAAGTTAGAGAATTATATAAAGCAAATGTTATAAAATGAATGATGTTCTTTGCCTAACCATTTGAGTTAGTCCTTAAATCGTGGTTTATTTTCATTGATTTTTTATGTTTAAATTATAGTTTTATATAATTACAACCTTTTAATGAAACTTTAAACTTGAAATCAAGTTGTATTTCAATGTAATAGACTTCAGTTCTGTTTCTCATGTTGTAGTTAAGTGGCTTTCCTTCATGATGATACTATTTGTGTAATTTTTTATCCCCCATAGGAGTGTGGGCTGTACTGTGGTGGAAATGCTAACTGAAAAGCCTCCTTGGGCGGAATTCGAAGCTATGGCTGCCATCTTTAAAATCGCCACTCAGCCAACAAACCCAAAGCTGCCACCTCATGTCTCAGACTATACTCGAGATTTCCTCAAACGGATCTTTATAGAGGCCAAACTGAGACCTTCAGCTGATGAACTGTTAAGGCACATGTTTGTGCATTATCACTAGCAGCCAGTAACCTCTCCTGTGCCTCTATGCAGCTCCCATCAATTCATTCACCTTCTCTCTGACTGCACTTTTCTTTTTTATAAAAAAGAGAGATGGGGAGAAAAAAAGACAAGAGGGAAAGTATTTCTCTTGATTCTTGGTTAAATTGTTTAATAATAATAGTAACCTAAATTTTTTATATTTAATCTTTTTTTTCCCTTACAAGAACTTGAAACTCCCTTTTTTTTTTTTAATTTTTTATAATGTACTGATGTGGTTCAGAGAGATAAAGCACTTTAGTACATAGTTGCTCTTTTTAGTACAAATCATTTAGAATACCTAAGGATTGCAGAGTCTTTCCCCATGTCACTAACAGATTGGTGGTGTTGGGGAGACATGGAAAACAAGGAGAAGAAAATGATGTATGATTTGTAGTTTTTAGTGATTAGTATTTAAAATAGGTCCTCATTTGTGGGGTTGAGCCCTAAACTTGAGTTTAGGGTAGGTACTCAACTTAAAGAATATAGGTTCCTTCTTATATCTGTATTCTTTAGATCCTAACCTCTGTCTACCAAGCTTTTTGCTCAGTAGGAATCTTGATAGAAAATATGAATCTCTGAGAGGTATGTTTATTTGTTAATCCTAACCAGTATAATAGGCAAATACACTATAATAGATCCATGTTACTGGAATCTATAAACCTTGAGGGATAGCTTTCTGCTTTAAAAAAAAAAAAGGTACTATTTCAGAGTAAAGCAGATATGGGAAGTCAGTGAGCAAATCCAAATTAAAAGGCAAAAAGAGATTACTCTAATTCAGTGTGTGGGCAGAAGAATCCACATTTGCCAGTTAATAGAAATAATGAAAAGAAGAACTAAATGTTGTTTAGTATATTTTAAACTATGGTCTTTATTGGAGGGATAAAGTCCCAAAATTAAAGGAAAAGAGAAATAATCAAAATCATGTATACTACATTTTCCTATTTCTAGCTCCTGATTCCCCATAGATAACATTCTTTGGGAACTAAGAATTTAACTTGGAGTATCCACATGTTAAAGCTAGTGTTATGAGATAAAAATCCTTGTTCTTGGGATCACAGAATAGTTACCGTGTAAAACTGGTTCTCAAGTGTCGGGTGGGGATCATTTTGCTTTGCATTTGGCAATGCCTGGAGACAATTTTTCATGTCACGACTAGAAGGATGCTAGTGGCACTGGGTAGTCTGAGGCCAGGGATGCCACCAAAAAAACTACACTATACAAATACAGCATCCCCATTTGCCAACAAAGAATTATCCTGCCCAAAATGTCGAAAGTGCCGAAGTTGAGAACCTGATGCAAAGACCAGCCCCAGTTATAAACTGAAAATAGCCATTTACAGAGCAGGTTCCTTGCAAAAGGTAAATTTCAGAGAGAAAGTGATGTAATGCATAATAAAGGTTTTACAAGAGCAGATACCACTACTTCAAGTCAAGGGTGAACAATCTCAACAGATACCAAATAGTAATCCTTTCCTTACCAGCTGTGTATTACACCCAAATCAGTAACTTCCACTGTAGAAACAAAATGAATTTAAACATGGAGCCTATTAAACCCAGCCATCTGGATATATTCTTTCCTCAAAAATCAGTTCATAAGTGTGGGAAAAGAAAAGCATATCAAAACAAAGTATTAACTACTTTATAGGAAGGTTTAAAACTGCCAAGTATTTCTAGTATAACATATCCACCAAAAGCAAGGACATCCAGTGGAAAGAGGCAGCTGGGAAACTCCCACTATCTCTAATGGACTTGTGCTACTGAAAAATATGAATAGTGGCAGTAATTTAGCTACTTGCAGTTTGTTTCAGCATAATAAAGCAAGTGCTAAGTACTTTTAAAGGTTAGGAAATAGTAGTCTTTCTGGAGGCCCCAAATGTGAAGCCTTTCATGGGATTCATAAGGGACTCTGGTATTTTATTTTCTGTTAAAAGGTATGCTCTTCTAGGGACTCTCTTAAAATACTTTGTTTCTGAAGTTAGGTAGATCTTGGTTTCCTGTATCAAGGTCCTATCTGGCATTTTCTGTAGGAATATATGAAATTCCACTAGCTAGTGTGAGAAAAAGTCAAAGCACAAATATGGTTGTCAAAGCTTCTCCCATACCTTTATAATCAAAGGAAGCAGCTTGTAAGGAAGAATATGAATTAGTGGCCCCTCCCCCTTGAAAATCAACTGCCAAATCTTTGCTATAAACATAGTCCCCAAGGATGTGGATCTATTATAATTTATCTTTTATGACTGAAGGCATCTCTTCTGCTTGAGCAAGATCATGGTATCTGGACCAGTGGGCTTTTCCTTCATTCCTTTGTCTTGTGTGGTTTTGATTTCCTTTTAGCTCATTTTTGGTCTGCCAGGGTAACCAGCAGTGCAGAATATGAGACAGGTGTTCTTTAGAGAGAAATCTTGGGGGGCTGTGAAGCCCAAGGCAAAATCGTTTGCTTTTTCCAGTCTCTTTTTTCATCTCTAAATGCTATGGAAGATAAAACCACCTGAAAAGAAACTACTCCTTTAACACTGCTGCAGAAGACCTTTGTTTTATAAGAAAAATATGGGAAAGTATTGTTCTTTATGTAAAGACTTAAAAATAGACTAATAGTTTACAGAATTATTATATAAAATGTGATGTGAATTTATTTCAAACAAGTTGTAAAGGTACCAAAAATGACAATAAAAGTTAATATATATAGCAACTACTAGAACAAAAAAGCTTGAAGTGGGATGAGGTATGAAAGACCAAAAGTAAATTTAAAAAATTTTTTTTGAAAGGAAACCCCTTTATTAGGGGCAGTTAAATATGACACTCCAATTTTTTTCTTTCTAATGGTATGAATCAACAAATGAAATTTGAGCTTTTAAAAGTGACTCTAAATGTATTTTGTTTTTTAAATGCACAACTGATTCTTCTATACTGTAATGTTTCTTTGCTGAGGCTGGAAAATGGCCAGACTGCTGACTTTGTGCCTTTAAAATGCATTCTGCTTTGATAGTGGCAGACTTGGTGCTGGAGAAGATTCACTAGCAGTCTTATATGTGCTTTTCAGGAAATATATTTCTACTTAGGCCTTGAGAGATTCAAAATGGCATGACTTAGGCTTGGACCAAATATAAGATCTTTTACATTGCAAACAAACTGTATTGAATAAAAGGGTTGAAAAATATCGTAATGACTAATGGAAATTTTGATGGTTGGTAATTCTTTAAAATGTATTTAAAAGTATACAGACTTTGAAATTTTCAGTATGACTATCTTGAAAATTTTTCAATTTTTCTCTTTTACAGAACATGTTTCTAACTTGAAAATGGTTAAAGACGATCGCCTTAGAAAGTTCTCAAAGGCAGTCAACCTTATATAATTTATAGAAGAGATTGAAATGTTAATGCACAGGCTGAAATGTAAAAGGAAAGTTAAAACTTATTTCAGAGTAAATTGAATTGGCTTTCACTTGAGAGAGCCATTATTTTATTCCCAATGGAAAGTACATTAAAAAGGTGTAATTATTACTTTTTTTTTTAAGAGCTCTCTGCTGTTTTAGCTCTTACATATGTCAGGTCTGGTCTGTAGTACTTCTGAGATGGAGTTGTTATAAGATATGTGAAATCACTAAGAAAATCAAATCTGGGTAGTTTATAGGGACGACCAAGCTTGGGTGCAAAAGCCAAGATATTTGTCAGATGCGAACTCTTTGAGCCACAGCAGAGCTCTGTGCCAGTGGTTTCATTTGCGGCCTAGAGACCAATAGCTTGATACAGAACCACCTGGTTGTCAGTCAAGTATAGGAATCTATCAATTTCTTTTAAAGAGGGTGAATCTTTTTCACTTGCTTATTCAGTAATTGTGGCCTATTTGTCAGGTACAAGATTAACTTATCCTTGAGTAGGTCACAGTCTAGGAGGAACATGGGCAAACAGACTTATTTTATGGCATACCCTAACTCTGAAAGTTCAGCAGTGGTGTTTTAAAATGTTGCTGTTTTTTATGAAATGAAGGGAAAGCAATTTTGGGCAATCATTGGCTGTTATAAACTAAAATGCCATTAACAGGGATTAAAAGTATCCCCAAATTGGAGGGACCCCATAGTTCAGGCGGCCTCTGTCTCAGGACTCCCCCTTATATAAAAGTCCAGCCCCTACTCAGTTCTAGTGGTGAGGGGCATATATCCCATAACATAGTGAGATTTTTTCCCCCTGCTTTTTCTTTTAAAGGGAAAACTTTTTTTTTTTTAAATCTAAATTGTTAAAATGCCCAAAACATTTGATAGAAGTTGAATTCTTTCAACAGTGTTACATATGCTAGGATCAGGACAGTTTCTTGAGACCTTATTGTTGTATTAAGTTTTGCCTTTTTACAAATGTAATGCTCGTATTTATTTGAATTTTAAGATTGATTAAGTGTTAATGAAAAGCAATTTAATTGTTCATTTTTGGTAGTGCCTTTTTCTCTGTATGCCTTAATTTTATTTTATATCAATAATAATTCAAGTTACCCACCGCAGTGAAGGTTTTTCCAAAATCAATAGGCTTCAAGAGTTCATTTGGCCTTAGGACTGTATACTGGCCCATAAACCTTTCTTAATGCCTGCTTCCTCCTCCTACCCTTCTCTACCTTTTTGTTTTACATATATATATGTAAATATATGTATATATGTCCATATTTTACATATATATATGTTCAAAGAGAAACATTAGCATTAGTCTGTGATAGACACACTGCAGTCTCCACTAGACGTGAATGCCTACAATAAGGATAGAAAGAGGTATTCTGATTCTAAAGAGACATAGCAAATTGTTTCGCATTTTGGTAACTTGACTTTCAATCACATTGGCTGTCCAAATTCTTTGTATATCATGGTTCAGTTACGATTTTCATAGCAGAGCTAGAATGGTTAATTTTGCCCTAAAGAGGTCATTTAAATGGTTTACAAATGTTAAGGCAATGAGACTTAGGGCAATGTGCAAGGAATCCAGGGATAACAGTTCTGATCCTTACTTCTTAACTAACATTTTGACTAAAGCTCTAGCTTACTTTTCTGTGAAGAGAGAGAGAATGTGTGTGTGCGCGCGTGTGTGCACGTGTGTGTGTGTGTGTGTGTGTGTGTGTGTGTGTGTGTGTGTGTTTGGGAGTTGGGGCAGGGTGGGAAGGAAAGGAAAGGATGAATATTCAATTAGATTAGTCTCTGTTCTTAGAAGAACAACTGAAATGTGTATGACCTACTGATGATGGATGAGAGTAATTGTCTTCGGGTAGGAACGCCAGCACATTTTCCACAAGTAGCTAGTACAAGTGATTGTTTAATAAAGGTATTTATTGTAAATTGCCAAGCTCTTGGTTGGTAAAAGTAGATTAAAATTGAATTTATATGTGTGTATAATAGTGAGCTTATATATAATTCTGAAATAGAAAATAATTGATTTTGCATAGTTCTTAATGAGCTATTTGGAATAGAAATTCTTCCAGACATTATGAAAACAAGCTTCCTTAGCTTACCAAGTGTTCAAAAGGAAATTGTCTTATACCTCTTTTTGGTTGGCTAGGGGAGACGTGCTGTGAAGCCACTGTTCCTACTTTATAGTTGTCTTTAGCTTTGCTTTGACTTCTGCCACAGTCTGGACAGGATGCCATAATAGGTATGGGAAGTATCAGGGCCAACCATCTCTCCATACTCACCTTTCAGAGCTGTAGATGGTGATGAGCTTTCAGGGGAGTCTAGAGAATCTTCTTGGTGATAGAGCGGACATGGTTCAGTTTCAGAAAGTTGAGGGAGGAGTCATAGTTGAAGAGAATACATTTTTATTTGTTGCCTGTATACAGTCTCATATGTAATTCTTCATATTTTTTATAATTATGCATTTAAATTGATTGTAATGTGATATTTTTGTTAATAACAGCAAAGGCATTGAGTCAGTGAGTACTGTTATTTCCTATGCCTGATGACTCCTTGTTTGTATTTACAATCTGTATTATCAGAATCACTTTAAACCAAAGCTTTTATATTCCCTGCACACATAGCCAAAATGATTATCACTGTTACTTCTGCCCACCTGTAAGCTAATAGTATAAACATGTTAAAACAGGTACTTGTAGAATTTGTATCCCAATCTGTCCTTCAAGTAAAAAGACAGGTGCTCGGTGTTTGCATTTAGACATACAGAACTTCAGCTATTATAGAACTACATAAACATTACAAATTTGAGCTTGTACGTGTGCCAATCTTACTGTCATTTGACCATAGATGCATATACATATACGTTGACATATGATGCCTCAGGTTGGTGGCATACTTTCTTCCTAGTGTCTTAACATTTATGAACTTGTGTTTGACTTGAGGGGCATTTTAGGAAAGCTGTGAAGAAAAGTAGGTTATGGGCTGATGTCTGCTTTGTGCCATGGACATTTTGGAACGTAAGGAAGAGCCTGTTCTCCAGTATACATGCAGAATTTGTCCCCAGATAAGGATTTCTGAGTCCCTTCATGCCAGTTGAGAACGGTAAAGTTTGTGACTATACTGAAAAGCACTTTTGTGTTCATTTATTTATATATTTTTAGAATTAAAAAAAAAAAACCCAACACATGTAACTAGTGGTGATTTTAGCATAAGCATTACTTGGAGGGGAGAGATAAGTTAAGAGAGTCACATCTTAAGCTCTATTAGATACTTAGGCTCCAAAGTGGATTTGACATATTCTCATTTTTCCAAAGACTTTTTTCCACCTGAAATAAGAAGAGAGGACTAGTGGAAACATTTGAGTTGGAAAGGCTTATGGGCAAAGGAAAGTGGGCCAAACCCTTGCAATATACCCTGTTCACGTGCAAGTACAGTGTCTATGGATAAGAATACTTCTTTAAAAACAAACAGTTGTTTGTAATACAATCTTAATTAGTAAGTAAAAAGTTTACATTTTTTCTATTGCTATTGGTTTTAAAATTTGCTACCCTGCATTCTGAAGTATTATAAGAGTTAATACCAAAAATACTTTTAATGTCTGACATCTCTTACATTTCACATGGTTCTTTTTATTCAAATATCATTGTAAATAAAAGTAAACTTGGATAAATTTGAGAATAAACTTTTAATTGTTGCAGACTATGATTATCAATTTGTAAATTTACCCTCTGACCTAATGTACATTTTTTAATGTAGCCATTAAATTGTCTATATTTAATCTATTAAATAGTTTCTCTCTGTAAACGTTTTTAATCTCAGTTGAATGCTGGGCAGTTTATAATTATGTACAAAGATGTTTTTTTCCTATCAGAGTTGACTTTTGCACATTTTTGGAAATGTTTAATTTGTACACTGATTTACTACTCTGACCAATAATTGTTGATGGGTGTATGAGTATCATGAATGCGTGCATTGAACTACTGTCTGTGTCTTTATGTTTTAACTTCTTTTAAGATGTAGCCATCAGTAACTGCACTGCTATTACTGACTTAAATGGACCTTCTTGCTTTTACAAAGTATACTTAACTATGGTTCTATCTTTGTTGAAGAACTCAGGAGTTCAACATCACTTTCTGATTTTATATGTATTCTAAAATCCATGACTAAGTTGAAAGTATGCTTGTAACTCTGCGTATCAGGGGATGTGTGTGTGGAGATGTCTTTGTCTGTCTGTAGGCACATGTATATATCCCAGTAATTTCTTATTTTAATTTCATTTCTACATTTTTATGAACTTGTTTTATAAGGGTACTGTTTAGTTAGAATAATTAAATATATATAAAAGCTTTCTGAGAGATTATTTACTATATGAATATATTTTCAGCTGGCTGATCAAAAATATTTTTTTAATTTTGTTTTTAACCATTTAAAATGTATTTGTATTTCCAGAATTGGATGCAAATTTACTTAGATATCAACTAAAATACTCTTGCAAGGAAGGGCATTGAATTCTCTTCTGAGAATTCTGTGAAATGCAAATTAAGAGGAAAAATAGGTTTTAAGGCAGTAGCAAAAACACACTGTCCATTAAAATGGCCTTTGAATTATCAAAATATTGAAACTAAATTGTCTTGAAGAGATGTCAGGATTTTTTATATCTCCAATTGCTGTTGGCCTGTTTGAATATTTCCTATATTCTACCCTAAAGATTTCAACTTTGAGTTTTTCTCTTACTGGGCAAAGTCAGACTGCATTTATAAAACAGTACATTGACATATTGTGATCTTTTGTAATTGACTATAAATTGGTGTAGAAATGTTTGAACATACATTGTTGTGTCTTTAGACTGTACTGTGTATTTTAAGTAACTGGCAGAAAAAGAATTGGAAATTAAATTTCCAGTCTGACAATGTTATTGTACTTAAGGAAAACCTTGTTTTTAATATGCGGTACCACGTAAAAATTATTTGTATTAGGAATAAAGTCCACTGTTGAAGTTGAATGTCACTAAGTGTATTATGTTATAAGGAGCCGGTATGATTAGAAAAACCTACCAGAAGCCAGATACAGTGTGGTATGTGCCACATTTCATGCACATTTTGACTTTGTGTTGCTCATTCAAAATTCTGCTTGTAAAAATGTATAAAATTTCTGAGTTTTACAGTTTTTTGTACTTATTTTTTCTTGCTGGTAAATAGCTTTTTTTTTTTTAAATCTAATGTGAAAGAAACCATGTTTATATTTTGTTAGTGATCAATGACTTTGTTTATATGGAAATTTGTATATTGTTGGCTCACATCTTTGTTTAGATTTATCGTGCATGAAGGCCTGCAATAATTAGCACAATGAAAATTGCTTTTTCTTACATGTTCATTTTTTTGAAAGATTGTGGTGCAAAGGCTTACTCTGAGTAACCTTCTGGACTTTGGAATGAATATAAATGAATGGCACTTTGAGTGTTAATAAAGCTGATATTTATTTCCACTGTGATTGATTTGTCCCGATCTGTTCTTGGACAGTGTGTTCTCAGTTTTCCCTCCTTTGCCTGAGTTGACCACTTTCTAGGAGACCAAGCACAGACTGACCTGGGAAACATTGCAACTAAATCTTCCCAGGATATGTCTGTAATCCTAACCCAACATGCTCTGGCATGTCTTTTAATGGACACTTCAGTTATCCAAATCAGAAGTTAACAGTGATTAAAAAAAAAAAAAAAAGCCTACTATCAGAGTTTAAGGAATGGGTGCTCCCACGGTATTAGAGATCGTTTAAATTAATACCTTCATCTAGAGGGCAACTTAGTGATGCAAGTCAAAAAGGCTCAGAATCTTGTATATCCTCTCAGCCAGCAATTCTCTAAGAATTAACCCTATGGAAATGATTGCAGATGTGCTAAGGTTTATCTAGAAAAGCCCAAAATTGAGGTTCTATATGTCCCAACAATAAGGGCTGTTGTAACAAAGTATTAAAAGTAGGGGGCTTATAACAAATTTGTTGCTTCTGCTCTGGAGGCTAGAAGCCTGGAATCAAGGTGTCAGTAGGACCATGCTCCCTCTGAAACCTGTAAGGGAATCCTTCCTTGCCTCTTGTAGCTTCTGGTAGCCCCAAGCATTCCTTGGCTTATGGCAACACAAGTAACATCTTCATGTGGTGGTGTCCCTCTGTGTTTCCGTTTTTTATAAGGACACCAGTCGTAATGGATTAGGGCCCACCCTAAGAGCCCTTATTTTAACTTGATTGCATCTGTAAAGACCGTATTTCCATCAAGGTCACATTCTGAGGTACTGGAAATTAGGACCTCAAAAAAATCTTTTTTGGGGGAAACAAACCCATTACCGTCTCAACCTGTGACCCCTAAAAAGTTACATCCTTCCCGCATGGGAAGCCAATCCCAACATCCTCCAAAGTCTTCATCATTCTAGCATCACCTCTAAGGCCAGTATTTCATCCACATACCACCAATTAAACTCTCATTTAAGTCATTCAGACCAGTTATGGGGAAGACCTGGGGTAGGATTCATGCTGGAGCAAGATTCCTTTCCATCTGGGAACCCCTGAAACCAGACTAGTGATCTGCTTCTAGAACACAGTGGTAGGATAGGCAGAGGTTGAACATTTCCATTCCAGAAGGGAGAGGTCAGAAGGAAAAGGGGGGCATGAGTCCCAAGCAAGTATGAAACCTAGTAGGGCAAGTTCCACTGGATTTTAAGACTTGAAAATAATCTTCACAACCTCCATGCTCTGTTCTGAGGAGCCTGCTGGGGTGGTGACACTGCCCCTCACAACCAAGGAGGTGCCCAAAGACTCAGCAGACTTGCATCCTGGGTCTGTCCTCTTTGGGGGGTCTCTGAGCTGCCCTCAAATCATTTTTCCCTCTTGAAGGGTAACATGTCTACAGCCAAATAGTTCTATCGGTTCTTCTCCTGCCTGCAGAATCACAAAAATCTGACAACCTGCCTTTCATCCCATTTCTGTCCCCTTCCAAGCCATCAGTGTTTCTGCTGAGATAGTTTACTGGGTCCATGGATCACAAGCCTAATATCTTTAGCAAATGGTTGTCCAGCCACAGCATTCGTGTTTTCTTCAGAGCATACTTTCCCATTATTTGCGATACTGACAGGCTGAGAATTTCCCAAATCTTCAAATTCTAGTTCCTTTTTGCTTCACAGTTCCTTCTTCAATTTATTTTTTTCCTGTCACATTTTACTATTAGCAGGCCACACCTTTGCTAAATATCCAACCTTTGCTAAATATCCAGCTTCATTGCTTACAACTTCTACCTTCCACCCAAAAGAGCACAATGTAGTCAAGCTCTCTGCCACTTTATAACAAGGATCACCTTTCCTGTAGTTTCCAATTCACTTTCCTCATTTCCCTCTGAACCTCACCAGAATCACATTTAATGTCTGTGTTTCTAACAATAGACAATCTAGGCTTTTTCTATGCTGCATCTCAAAATTCCCCCATCCTCTACCCATTACCCAATTCTAAAGCTGCTCCCACATTTTTATTTAAAAATATTTAAAATTGAACTATAGTTGACAAAATATATTAGTTTCATATGGTTTCACTCATTTATGGAACATAAGAAGCAGGAAGATCGGTAGGAGAAGAAAGGGAAAAAGAAAGGGGGGGGTAAACAGAAGGGGGAATGAACCATGAGAGACTATGGACTCTGGGAAACAAACAGGGCTTCAGAGGGGAGGGGGTGGGGGTTTGGGATAGGCTAGTGATGGGTAGTAAGGAGGGCACGTATTGCATGGTGCACTGGGTATTATACGCAAATAACGAAATCATGGAACTTTACATCAAAAACTAGGGGTATACTGTATGGTGACTAACATACTAAAAAATTAAAAAATAAGCTAAATAAAACAAGTTAAGGGATTTTAAAGAAAAAATATATTAGTTTCAGATGTACAACATAGTGATTCAACGATTCTATACATTATGAAATGCTCACCATGATAAGTGTAGTTACCAACTGTCAACATACAGAGTTATTACAATTTTATTGACTATATTCCCTATTGACTTTTCATTCTTGGCACTTATTTTATAGCTAGAAATTTGTACCTCTTAATCCCCTTCACCTATGTTGCCCACTCCCCCCAACTCTACTCTGGCAATCACTAATTCTCTGTATTTATGGGTCTGTTTCTGTTTGTCTTGGTTCATTTGTGTTTTTTGTTTTTAGATTCTGCATATAAGTAAAATCGTAAGGGGTTTGTCTTTTTCTGTCTGACTTATTTTACTTAGCATAACATGCTCTAGGTCCCATATTTAGGTATTTGTTATAGCAGCCTCCCACTTTCCTTTACCAAATCTGTATTAGGCTTCTCCAGAGAGGCAAAACTCTGGTGTTGCAGAATTCCTTTATCCTTGGGAAACCTGTCTTTGCTCTTGGGGTCTTCAGCTGAATGGATGCGGCCCACCCACATTATTGAAGATATTTTGCTTTACTTAAAGTCTACTGCTTGTAAATGTTAATTATATTTTAAAACTAACTTAATAGCAACATCTAAGCTGCTGTTTGACCAAACAACTGGATACCATAATCTAGCCAGGTTGACACATAAAATGAACCATCACAGGGACTGAGCAAATAAACTAGTATATATCCATACAATGAAACTCTTCACCATGTGTTACTGACTAAAAGAAAGCAAGTTACAGGGGTGCCTGGGTGGTGCAGTCGTTAGGCGTCTGCCTTCGGCTCTGGGCGTGATCCCGGCATTCTGGGATCAAGTCCCATATCAGACTCCTCTGCTGGGAGCCTGCTTCTTCCTTTCCCACTGCCCCTGCTTGCGTTCCCTCTCTCGCTGGCTGTCTCTCTCTCTGTTAAATAAATAAATAAAATCTTTAAAAAAAAAAAAAAAAGAAAGAAACATGAGATGTATAGTATGATCCCACTTTGTGCTTTAAAATAGAAAAAAAGCATCGGGAGGATATATATGTCACTCAAGTGTGGAGTTATGATTGGTTATTATTTTTGCTTATATGTAATTTTTAAACTTTTATGATAAATGTGGGTGTTTTTGCCTATTACAAAATACATCCCCCCCAGCTCTATCGAGATAAAATTAACATATAACATTGTGTAAGCTTGAGGTATACAATCTGTTGAGCTGATACACTTATATATTGCAGTATGATTAACACCATAGGGTTATCCATCATATCACATGACTTCCATTTCTTCATTTTGGTGAGAACATTAAGATCTGTCTTAGCAACTTTCAAGCCTATAATATAGTATTATCAACTGTAATCACTATCTTACAGATTAGCCCCTAGAACTTATTTATTTCCTAACTGGAAATATTATTCCTTGACCAGCAACTCCCTATTTCCTCCACCCCCTCAGCCCCTGGTAACCACCACTACTCTGTTTCTGTGAGTCCAGATAGTTTTAAATTTCACTTATAAGTGATATCATACAATATTTATCTTTCTCCATCTGACTTTCCTTAGCATAATGCCTTCAAAGTCCATCCATTTTGTCTCAAATGTCAGGATTTTCCTTTTTCTCATGGCTATTTCATTGTATATATATATGCACCGCATCTTCTTTATCTATTCATGCATTCACAAACGGGTTGTTTTCATATCTTGGCTATAGTGAATAATGCTGTAATAAACATGGGAGTGCAGATATTTCTTTGAGACCCTGTTTTCATTTCTTTAGGATAATACCCAGAAGTGAGTTTGCTGGATCATATAGTAGTTCTAATTTTTTGAGGAACCTCCATACTGTCTTCCATAGTGGCTGCACCAATTTATATTCCCACCAACGGCACCAGGGCTCCCTTTTCTCCACATCCTTGCCAACATCTGTTATACCTTATAGCCATTCTAACAGGTGTGGGGTGATAGCTCATTGGAGTTTTATTTTGCATTTCCTTGATGATTAGTGATGTCGAGCATCTTTTCATGTATCAGTTGACCATTTGTATGTCTTCTTTGGAAAAACATTCAGTTCTTCTGCCCATTTTTAAATTGGATTGTGTATTTTTATGCTGTAAAGTTGAGTTAATGCTATTGAGTTTTTAAAAATCTATTTTGGGATATTAACCATTTATCAAATACATAGTTTGAAAATATTTCCTCCCATTTTGTAAATTGCCTTTTCATTTTGTGATTGTTTCTTTTGCTATGCAGAAACTTTTTTGTTTATTGTAGTCCCGTTTATTTATTTTTGTCTTTGTTTCTTGTGCTTTTGGTATCACATCCAAAAATTGTTGCCAAGAGCAATGTTAAGGAGTTTTTTCCCTATGTTTTCTTTTAGGAGTTTTATATGGTCTCAGATTTTATATTTAAGTCTACAATCCAGTTAGAGTTGATTTTTGTGGGGTCCAACTTCGTTCTTCTGCTTGTGATTGTCTAGTTTCTCCAACACTATTTAGTGAAGAGATTATGCTTTCCCCATGGAGTATTCTTGTCAAATATTAGTTCACAAAATATTTTCTTAATTATGAAAATGTTAGAGTAGCCATTCTTCCTCATCACCTCCTTCACTAAAATTAAGCAGGTTTGGCAGTAAGAACTTTTAAAAAGGCCATATGTTTAACCCAGTATTTCTATTTCTCAGAACTTGACTTGGGAAAATAATCCAAGATACAGTTAAAGATTTATATCCAATGATATTCATCACAGAACTATTTATATAATAGGGTAAATCATAAATACTCCAATGCCCACAAATTAGGGTTTGGCTAAATAAATCATGATATTGTGATACCATGAAAAATTAAAGTCATTAAACACTCATTCTAACAAAGGGTGAAAGAAGCTTAAGTTAGGAGGATTATAAAATCATATGTCCAAGTAACATCTTTGTGGTGTAAAAACACCTACTTGCAGAAAAAAAAAAAAGCCTGGAAGAAAATAAACCAAAATGTAAATAGCTAGGGGTGATATTATGTATGATTTAAATAGCCTTCGCAATGCTTTTCTCTGTTTTCCAAGATTTTTACATGGTACTTTAATCAGATGGAAAATTGAAAAATGGAAAATCCAGTTTTAAAGCTATAGTTCCTCCACTTCTTGAGTGAAATTCATTTACAGCAGGGACCAAAAAACCTTCAATTTACTGAAAGCCATTTAGCTGAGAACTGATCTCTACATTGCAAATTCTATGGCTGAATTTCAGTCTTCAATTTGCTAAGCTGATCAGCAGTGTCTAATACAGCTGATCACTTCCTCTACCTTGAAATGCCATCAAATGAAAGCAGGACTTCCAGGTCTCCTCATTTCCCTACCTCTCTGATTGCTCCTTGACTCCTTGTGTTGCCCCAATTCTCTACCTTCCAGCCTCTTCACTGTGAAATGTAACCCAAACTTTTCTTTACCTACATTCATTCCCTAGGCAGCCTCCATCAGTTCTATAGCTTCTGTACCATACATATGTTGACAGTTCCCAAAGTTAGATTTCTTGGTCCCTGAACTTCAGGCTTATATCCAACTGCCTTCTTGACATTTTATTTAATTGTCTAATAGCACACTGCTATGGACAGAATTGTATTCTCCCCAAAACCTGTATGTTGAATCCCTAACTGCAGTTGTGAACTGTATTTGGAGACAGAACCTGTAAGGAAGTGATAAAATATAAATGAAGTCATAAGGGTGGGCCCTAATCTGGAAGGGGTGGTGTCCTTATGTGAAGAGGAAAAGACACCAGAGTTCTTGCCCTTCCCTCAACCCCACAGTGAGGACACGGCAAGGAAGCAAGAGGTTGGTAATCTGCAAGCCAGGAAGAGAGCAGGACTTTGATCTTGGACTTCCAACCTCCAGAGTCGTGGGAAAATAAATTTCTGTTGTTTAAGTCACACAGTCTGTGGCATTTTATTATGGCACTGAAGTGGACTAATACAGCCATTCCTATTTAGTATGTCCAGAACCACCCTTCAAACCTGTACCTTTCATTTTTACAGTTACGGAAGCCAAACATCTTGGGTGTTATCCTTTACGCCTCTCTCTCACTTTCCATATCCAGTCAGTCAGCAACTCC
Organism: Ursus maritimus; assembly: GCF_017311325.1. Taxonomy (NCBI): domain Eukaryota; kingdom Metazoa; phylum Chordata; class Mammalia; order Carnivora; family Ursidae; genus Ursus; species Ursus maritimus. The sequence continues at coordinate 105,646,387 of NW_024423343.1, read as the reverse complement.
CACTCTACCTTAAAAATACATTCAGACTGGAACCACTGTTCATTGCCTTTACCCCTACGACCCTGGTGAAGCCAGCACTTCTCAACCGGAGTGCTGCAATCGCTGCCCTTGACCTTGTAAAGACTATCTTCAACACAGCAGCTAGTGTAGACTGACTTTTTAGTATTGAATCAGGTTGTTATTTCTTCGCTCAAGAATCTCCAGCAGTTTCTTATTTCATAATAAAATTCCAAGTTTTTCCAATGGCCTACAAGGCTCTACATCAGTGGTTCTCAAACCTGACCATCGGCATCTTGTGGAGGGCAAGACTGTTGTGTCCCTAGAATTTTGATTCAGTAGGTCTGGGTGGGGCTGATACTTTGCATTTTTGCCTCTCTAATCAGTTTGAACCATTCCATCTGATGTTGATGCAGCCAGGGGACCCCACTTTGGGAACCACTAATCTACATGCACAGTACTGGGTACTGGGTCTTCTCCCCCACTTCTCACAGCCACACTGCTCTCCTCTCGGCTTCCTGTTAGAGGCCAAACCTGTGTGGTCGAGTCCTAGGCTCACACTGCTTCTCCCTTGGGATTTACGTAGGACACTGCCTCACTTTTCCAGAACTTTTACTAGAATAACGCCACTTGAGCGAGGCATTCTTTTTTTTTCTGTGACCTCTCCCTATTTTATTTTTCATTTTTAAAAATTTAAATTAATTAACATATAATGTAGTATTTGTTTCAGGGGTACAGGTTTGTGACTCATCGGTCTTAAAAAATACCCAGTGCTCAGTACAACACATACCCTCCCCAATGTCCACCACCAGTTACCCCGGAGAGAGGCATTCTGGCATCCTTCTATTTAGAATGGCACTGTCTGTCACTCTGGGCCCTGTTTTATTTCTTCTTGGAACTCTTAACGCCGGTATCTGTTTACAGCCCACATCTCTTTCAGAATTTAAGTTCCAGGCGGCCAGAGTCTAACTCTGTTCAATGTTCTACCCCGGCCGCTAAAAACAGTGCCTGGACTTTCATAAACCTGCTCAATAAATATTTCATTGACTGACTACACGAAGGAATGGGAGGGGAAAAGGGCCTGCAGCAGGAACACACCACAGAAGAAACGCTGTCGCCAGGTTTGCGCGCCCACCTGAGACCAGGAGCTCAGAGGCGGGACTTCCTATGCGTTTGCCGAAAGAACTTCCGGTGCGAAGCGGAAGTCCCCCAGAGAGCAGCCGCCGCGGAGACCCAGTATCGTCAGCTGTTTGGTGCTGTTGATGCGATGGGCAAAAGAGAGCGAGGGGACCGCGGTGAGACGTGGCGCGGGCGCGCTGGGGCCTGCCTGCGTTCGCCGTCCCCATCGTCCTGTGTCGTAGCTGCTCCGCCCTTCTCAGCGGCTCCCGACCCCGCAGTGTCTTGCGGCTTGTACAGGCTGTCGCGACAGGCCGCTGGGCCAGGGGCGATCCTTGACCTTTGGGTGCGCTGTGTCGTGGGCCGGGTGGGCAGCATTTGAGGGGGAGGACGCCCGCGGCACGCAGGTGGCTCTTGGCTAGGAGTGCGTGGCATTGGTGAAATACGGCCGCTGCCCGGCTTCCTCGAAATGCCGCTAGGCAGTGCGTAGGGAGTCCAAGGTTCCTGCTGGGCTCACTTCTGTGTCCTTATCTGCAGATAAGAAGAAGTCCAAGAAGCGGCACTACGAGGATGAAGAAGATGATGATGACGACGTCCCTGGGAACGACTCTCAGGAAGCCGTCCCCTCGGCGGCCGGGAAGCAGGTGGATGAGTCTGGCACCAAAGTGGATGAATATGGAGCCAAGGACTACAGGCTGCAGATGCCGCTGAAGGACGACCACAGCTCGAGGCCTCTCTGGGTGGTAAGCATACTCTCAGCGAGGTCAGGACCCAGAGTTTGTGGACCCAAAATAGAAATGCAGGGTACTACCCTCCAGAGCTGACTGGGAGAGAGCTTTCATACATACTGTGAGCAGCCCAAGATAGGAATGAGTAGGTATGGCACATGTGTGCTGGCTAGACTCGGGGTCCCTTCATCTCCAACGCTTCCTCTTACTCACCTTCCCTCCATTTCTGCCTCATTTGTGGAAATATTTATTTACTGAATAAATGCCATTTATTGTGTAATACTTTAATTCCCCATTTAAAAAATTCATGGAAGTTATGTATTTTCTAGGCAGCCCTTTTGTTCAACTTGAAATAATTAATACTCTACATTCATTTGAAACCTGGCCAAAAGGTACTTGAGGATAGGCAATAAGGTGGGCTTTCCCTGTGAAGAATAGTGGGAAGCAGCTACTGATTTTGGAAACCTGTTTTAGTCTCTCCATTCCTTGTATCTGATTACTGTAACAGGTCTCACAGTTGGCTGAAGGAGTGCTTACAAAATCATCTCCCTGGTGTTAAAGATCACTTTTTGGGCAGCTTCTCTTTTTTGGATAATGATCTGGGAAAGAGTAATAGTCTCTACAACTCATTAATTTCTTTATCTGTTGTGTCCATTTGGTGTTTCTTAGGCTCCTGATGGCCACATCTTCTTAGAAGCCTTCTCTCCAGTTTACAAATATGCTCAAGACTTCCTGGTGGCCATTGCAGAGCCAGTGTGCCGACCAACCCATGTGCATGAGTACAAACTAACGGCCTACTCCCTGTATGCAGCTGTCAGCGTTGGGTTGCAGACTAGTGACATCACCGAGTACCTCCGGAAGCTCAGCAAGACGGGAGTCCCTGATGGAATTATTCAATTTATTAAGGCAAGTGGGGGCTAAGGCCAGCTCTTTTGCCTTCCTTGTTAATGCAGTAATGAAGACAGATGCTACACATTGTCAGCCTGTGGCAGTCATGAAAATGCCATTCAGATGTCATGTGGGGAGCACACATAACTGATTGTCCCAGCTCCTACTCTTTTGGAATCCAGCATGGTATTCTTGCTGAGGCCACACTTCCCACAAGCTGCTCCAATACAATAGGTACTAACACACTGGGGCTACTAATTCAGCCCATCTGGCCAGGGTTATTTGGGAATGCAGCCAAAAGCAAATGGTGTTTTGGACTGAATTGTGTCCCCTCCAGAATTCATATGCTGAAGCCATAACCCCTAATGTGATTGTATTTGGAATGAAGAAGTAATTAAGGTTAACCCTGATCCTATAGGGTTAGCATCCTTTTAAGAAGAGTCAGCCAGAAAGCTCACGTGCTCTCTTTCTCTTTGCATGTGCACAAGAAAGAGGTCATATGAGCACGTGGTGAAAAAGTAGCCAGGAAGAGAGCCTTAACTAGAAACTAATCACTGGCAACTTGATTGTGGGCTTCTAGAAATGTTTCTGTTGTTAAATCACCCATTCTGTGGTGTCCTGTGTGGCAGCTGAGTAGACTAATATAACTGGTAAACTGTCTAAGGCTGTATACCTGCATGGGACTAATAGTCAACAACTTCTGTTCGGGAATGTCAAAAAGAACTTCCGAGTGTCGAAGTGGCTAGGGTTCCATATGAAGAGCAGTTGAACATGCTTGGCTTTGTCCTGAGAGACAAGTGAATGCCATTCAGAAGAGATGGACAATGACGGTTGTTGCCCTTGGCTGATCTAAAGGGAGTTGGATTCAGACCCCCAATCTGGAGTGGCAGGTGAGTGCCATAGGCGTCCAGTACAGTAAGGCATCCAATCTCAGAAGCTGATAGGAGCCCTGGTGAGCGTTCTCTCTTTTTGTGATGTGGAAAGGTGCCCGGGGAGAAGGGCCTGCACCTTGCTGGAATGAACCCGGCATCAGCACGCTGGCTGTGCTGTCTTGGCTGGGAGCTGCCTGCAGGAATGTGGGTGTTGGTACAGTGCAGTGGTAGATCCAGAAATGCAGCAGCAGGGGCAGGCCTCAGCCCGAGATCTGAGTGGTGAGTTTCCGTGGCCACCACACAACCTCTGCTGCGTTCCATCCTAAAGATTGTTGGGAACCTGTAAGATTTTAGCTGTATTCTCTTTCATCAAGAAGCTTACATTCTGGTTGGGGAAATAGGAACATTGGTGAGGAGGCCAGGAAGCTTTGCATTTAATTTGCGCAGCAATTACTGAACACTTACTCTGTGCCAGCTTTGTGCTGGGAGCTATAATAATGCTTATGTGGCTGCATGAACCATCGGATTAGGATGGGGCCTGTGGCAATGGAGAAGAAAGGGGAAGGGAAAATAAAAGATTTTATATAGCATTTTATAAATCAAGGGATGTGTATCAGAAAGAGCCAGGCAAGGGCAAGTTTTTATTCTCAAAAGTAGAGATTAATAAGAAAAAGTTCAGTTTAGGCTGACCTAACGTCTTTAGGATTGCACACTGGGCTTTCCTAAAGGAAAATGAACTCTTCACTTGGTACGTAGTAAGACATACCCAGTAATGAATGTGTCCCAAGTGAGCTGCGTATTGCTAATTGTGCCTATTTGATGTCACTCCTTGCAGTTGTGTACTGTCAGCTATGGAAAAGTCAAGCTGGTCCTGAAGCACAACAGGTAAGGGATTCTGGGCAGGCCCACCGAGGCACTTTAACCCTGTGCATAGAAGGCGACAAGGAGCTCACATCCGTGGACTGTCTGTCTGCACTAGCACCTACTCCCCTGAGTAAGGGGATAAAAGGAATAAGCAGAGTGAAGTGACCCAAACTGGAAATTTGTTCACTGGCCACTGTGTTCCCCCTAGCAGTGGAGCTGGGACTCAGACCCTCCTTATTTGACTTTAAAGCAGGGTGTTGTTCCTCATTTGCTGTATCTTGGCCAGCAGCTCATTGCTCAGATTTGGCCAAGGCTGTGGGAGAGTAAGAGTGGAGAGAGGCACAAAGCCACTATTTCCAGACCATCTGATCAGATGAGCAACAGAACCTTCTGGAAGTGGTGTACTGGTCAGTAGTCACCTCCTTCATCCCCTCTTGCAGGTACTTCGTTGAAAGTTCCCACCCTGATGTCATCCAGCATCTTCTCCAGGATGCAGTGATCCGGGAATGCCGCTTGCGGAACTCTGAGGGGGAGGCTACAGAGCTCATCACAGAGACCTTCACCAGCAAGTCTGCCGTATGTGGCCTCCTGGGTCACCCTTGGGGGTGGGAGCATTTGGGGTGTCAGCTCTCTCAGAGGCAGTTAGTTCAGCATTTGCAACCTTGGGACCCTACAGTCTTCTTACAGCTGCTGTTCTCTGTGCAACTTTGGCTCTCACCTGGTAGCAGGAGGGCTCATTGTCGAACAGAGGTCCAGATCCTGCATTTCTCTTACAGATTGCCAAGACTGTTGAAGGCAGTGGTGGGCCTTCTACTTCCCGGGTGACAGAACCACAGGGTAAATCTGACATCCCCACGGATCTGTTTGACTTTTATGAACAAATGGACAAGGACGAGGAAGAAGAAGAAGAGACCCAGACAGTGTCTTTTGAAGTCAAGCAGGTTAGTGAAGGCACCCTGCCTAAGCTGGCCCAGCCCTGCGTGGACTGTGCAGCCTGTGGGAGAGGCTGTTCCCGTCTGTTCCTCTATTGCTTCCTCCTTTTTGGTGTCTGTGGGCTGTAGCATCGTTCCTCCTAATGGAGTTTGATCTGAGTGTCCTGTTCCTCAGGCTGGTGTGGCAGTCTTCACAGATGTAGGAAATGGCCCCTTGGGTTATGTACAGTTTATGAGCATGCTTTGGACTTAAGATTATAAAACCTCTTTCATGCTCACTCCCCAGGAAATGATTGAGGAACTCCAGAAACGTTGCATCCACCTGGAGTACCCTCTGTTGGCAGAATATGACTTCCGGAATGATTCCGTTAACCCTGATATCAACATCGATCTGAAACCCACAGCTGTACTTAGACCTTATCAGGAGAAGAGCTTGCGGAAGATGTTTGGGAATGGACGTGCCCGTTCTGGGGTCATTGTTCTTCCTTGTGGTAAGTGACACCTGAGTGAAGAAGGTGGTCAGGCCCTTCTCTCTTGGTCTGCCAGCTTCCCCTCACTCTCTTTTGTGCACCTTTCTCTAAATCACACCTGGCCAGGGAGCAGCGGAGTTCAGATGACTCCCTGATTCATGACTTAACAAATATTTGAGTGCTTGCTGTGTGCAAGGCTCTGACCTCAGCAGTGGGTATACATTGGTGGATAGAACAGCACTTCTGATCTCATGGAGCTTGTTTTGGTGGTAGGGAGATGGAGGATAAACAGATCAACTAAGCTTGTGTCAGATCTTGGGGACTGGAGAAGAGGGCAGGGTGAGCGGTTAGACACTGATGGGGAGAAGGTGCTAGGGTCTCGTTCTTTGCAGTCAGTCTTGTGAGTTGTGTGTATGTGGAGACTACCTAGTACAGAAACTGCTTGTTCCTGGATGGCTTATTACAGTCTGCACGTCCCTTGGCACCTGTCTGATGTCATTTGTCCTAAGTCATGTCAGGTCCTGGCCAGCATTCTTGGCCACAGGTCACAACAGTTTCACCTGGAGGCCCTACCTCAGACTTAATGAGGTTAGAATCTTCAGGGGAGAGGCCTGTGCCTTCAGGTTCTTTTTTTTTTTCTTAAATCACCCTGGATGATTTTGATGCAATGCCTGGTAAAAGAGGAATTGCTGTTTAAAGGAAGAGCTTGGTTTTTATCTTGATCTTCAAACGGTGGGTGATAGTAAACTTGGAAGCCCTGGCATTTCGCTTCTGTCTCTGCCAGTAGTGTCCGCCTTTCCCGTATCTCAGCCCAGCATGCCCTGCGCCCGTTGCAGCTGCCTTGTTCCGAGCCCTCCTCTGTGCGGTCCGTGTGCCCCAGCAGTGCCACCTCCCCATGGCTTGGGCAGGTTATCCTCAGCTTTTACTTTCTCATGTTCAAAATGGCAACAATAGGAGTGTCTCTCACCTCTGGTTTGTTTTGAGATTTCAGCATTTGAACAGAATTCATGGAAAATGCTACAGTAGGGCCTGGGGCTTGTCTCTTTTAATTCTCATGTTTGGCGTGACCTGGGCATGTTTCCTTTTTATAAAGGAGAAAACAGAGGCTCTGGAGCAATAAGTGCCCCACAACATCCTCCGTGAGGATTATTACAAGTAATTTGCCCAGATTCGTGTGTTGATGAGTCATTCTCTCTGTCCATGTCCATTGCAATCTGGCCTTGGGTGTCATTGCCCTTTGGTTTCGCATAGGTGCTGGGAAGTCCCTGGTTGGTGTGACAGCCGCATGCACTGTGAGAAAGCGCTGTCTGGTGCTGGGCAACTCAGCTGTGTCCGTGGAGCAGTGGAAAGCCCAGTTCAAGATGTGGTCCACCATCGACGACAGCCAGATCTGCCGCTTTACCTCTGACGCCAAGGACAAGCCCATAGGCTGCTCCATCGCCATCAGCACCTACTCCATGCTGGGCCACACCACCAAAAGGTCCTGGGAGGCTGAGCGAGTCATGGAGTGGCTCAAAACTCAGGAGTGGGGCCTCATGATCCTGGATGAAGTCCATACCATACCAGGTAAGCAGGCTGAGAGCTGAGCTGCCCTCTCATCACAGAGACAGAAATTGATTGCCACTTGTTGGGTTGAGGGAAGGACTGCTATGTAGTATATCACAGTAGAAAGGCTTGGTGGGTAGAGTTTTAAAGTAAGTCATAAGCATGTGGGGGCGAGGATGAGGGTGGGTGGTGGATGGGTGTATCTCTTCACGGCTTCCTTAATCATGGGCCAGGAGTAGTCATGTAGGAAATGGTATTTCCCTCCTTTCTCCATCTTACTCTTGCAGCTCAGCTTACCCTTAACCCCCTAGTTTGTGGTACCATGAAAACTGGACCAGGAGCACTGAAGTCCTTGTCACAGCGGTGTTTGTTTTGTTTGACGCCTGAAGTTTTGATTCTAAATATATCACAGAAGCCCTACTTCTCCAAGTGTTGCAGGCAGTCCTTTTTTTTTAAAGAATAGCTGTATTGATATATTATCCACTGATAAAATCCACCCATTGTAAGTGTACAATTCAAGATTTTTAGTTAATATGTGGACTTGGGCAGCTGTCACCACGATCCAGTTTTAGAACCTCTCCCTGATACTCATTTACAGTCAGTGCTTTCACCCCCAGCCCCAGGGACCATTGAAGTGCTTCCTGTCTCTATAGATTTGCCTTTTCTGGAAATATCCTATTAATAGAATCATATAATACATATTTTCTTATATGTGCTTGCTTTTGCTTCGCATGATCATTTATCGATATTATGACACGTATTGATAGTGTCTTCCCTTTTATTGCTGAGTAGTATTCTAGGCAAATCTTTTTTTGATAAAAAAAAATGAAGGGGGAGGGCGCCTGGGTGGCACAGCGGTTAAGCGTCTGCCTTCAGCTCAGGGCGTGATCCCAGCATTATGGGATCGAGCCCCACATCAGGCTCCTCCGCTATGAGCCTGCTTCTTCCTCTCCCACTCCCCCTGCTTGTGTTCCCTCTCTCGCTGGCTGTCTCTCTCTCTGTCAAATAAATAAAATCTTAAAAAAAAAAAAAAAATGAAGGGGGAGCCCTGATAAATTAAGAAGTGTAAATTGGAGATTTCTCTGAATGAAATGAAATCAGAGGCATTTTCACATAGAATATTCAAAATATGGCCTAATTGGCCCTAGCATCCGTTCTTTTCGGTGCAGTGAGAGCCCCTCAGCACTCCTGGATGTCTGAAGGTACTTAGAGATGTTCACAGCAAGCCAGGTAGGGATCAGGTTGAAGGAACAGGGCGTTGGTCCTGAGGTGGGAGAGTACTTGGCATGGTCCAACGCAGCAAGGCCATGTGGTGGGAGGGACATAGATGAGAGCAGTCAAAGCCAATGTTAGGGAGAGGCAGAATAGAGTGTGGGCCTAATGCCATAGGACCTCATAGGTCATTGTAGAGCCTTTGGCTTGTACTGTGAGTGGGTGGGAAGCTATTTGAGGGATTTGAGCAGAGGGTGACATGGTCTGATTTATGGCTAAAAAATACCACCCTGGCTGCTGTGCCGAGAATAGACTAAAGGAGGCAAGGGTAGAAGCAGCTGGATGGGTCCCAACAAGAGTAAGAATAAAGGTAATCTACTTCTGCATGTCTTGTGAGGGTGAAGCTGACAGGCTGGATGTGAGATCTGAGAGAAATAGAAATCAAGGATGACTGTAAGGTTTTTGGCTTGAGTAATTGGAAGGAAGAATTGGCCATTGATCGAGATGTTGAAAGCTATGGAAGGAACAGGTTTGAAGAGCGCTGATCAGGAGTTAGGCTTTAGACACATGCATTTGATTGCTAGTTAGACATTCTGGCAGTAGCAATGATGTTAAGAAAATGGGCAAAAGACAAGAATAGACATTTCACCGAAGAGAATGTAGAGGTGCCAAGAAGCATTGGAAGAGATGTTCCACATCATTAGCCCTGAGGGAAATGCAAATTAATACCATGAGATGAGATGCCACTACACACCCATCACAGCGGCTACAATGAAAAATACTGACAATAATGAGTACTGATGAGAGGACAGAGTAGCTGGCATGTATCACCAGAGGAATCGCAAAATGTAGTCACTGTGGAAAAGTTGGGCAGTTTCTTAGAAAATTGCCATGTGACTCAGCAGGCCCACCCATGGGCATCCATCCTGGAGAATGAAAACTCAGGCTCACACAAAAACCTGCTCCTGAGTGTTTAGAGTATCTCTAGTCAGAGTCTCCAAAACCTGGAAACAACCAAAATGCCTGGCAGTGGGTGACCAGATAGACCAACGGGTCCGTCCCTCCCCTGGAACATGCACGCGGTTGCTGTGTGTACCAGCTTAGATAAATCTCCAGAGGTACATGCTGAGTGAAATCAAGGCATCTCAGGTTACCTAGGGTATGGTGCCTTTAAAAAGACGAAAGGATAGTGGTGGAGGGCAGATCAGTGGGTGCCAGGGGTTGAGGAGGGTGTGACAGTAAAGGGAGAGCATGAGGGAGTGTTTGGGATAATGTGTTGGTCTGTATCCTGATTATGGTGGTGGTTACACAAATCTATACATGTACTAAAATTTATAGAACCAATTCCACCCACTAGTTTTACTGTGTGCTAATTTGAAAACTAAAAGAAAAAACATTAAGGAGCAGGAAGGTATTGGGTCTGATTGGATCGGAAATTGGTGACCTAGAGAATCATCCTGCAGATGAATTTGGAATTGCCATGTAGTGGTTTAGTTGGAGGCTGTGTTTGAAGCTGGGGAAAAAAGGCTTTCTGCGCTTGCGTGTGTGTTTGGTTTATGTTGATGTTCCTCTTTAGCCTGGGTCTCAGACCCCAGAGGGTGGCTGCCAGGCTTGGGATTGGTTGTCTGGTGATGAGGATTCAGAGGTGTACCCCCACAAAATTTCACGCTTGCCATGGGTGTCTACGTGTGTCTCTTTCTTCCCTGGTTCACTGGGTCAGTTTGTCTCTGGCTGGGTAGGAGAGTGAAACCAAACAGCTGTGAAGAATTCTGAGTTCAGTCTTGTGAGCCCCTTGGCCTGAGACACTCACTGGGCCAGAGAGCCAATGTTAAATAAGGGAGTTCTAGTAAATCACAGTAAGTTTCTTGATTGTTAAACATCTACCATGTTGGATTAGGTAGAATGATCAATCTCTGAGATCTCTCTCAAAAGGTAAAGGTTGCTGTGTTGTTTTATACATCTTCCAAAAAGAGCCCTTCTGGGTCACTCTGTTTATGAGATTTGCAACTGCAGGACTTGGTGTGTATTAAGTGCTTACTGCATGCAAGACATTGGGCCAATTTCATTATTTTAGCAAGTATTTATTAAGAACCCACTAAGTATCGGGCACTGCTTGGACTGGAGATGAAGTGGGAGGGACATAAAATCACACAAATAAATGTCAAATGACAACTGTGACATAACGTACAGTGAAATAAGTCATACCCACAAAGTGTGTATTGGGATTCTATTTATATAAAGTTTGGATGACTGGAGTCGGATCATGGTTCCGTTGAGGGAGAGCGCTGACAGGAGGGGTCAGTGGAGAGACTTCCAGGTGCTGAGAGCACATTGCACAGGCACACAGCTGTGTAAAAATTGGTCAAGCCATGCACTATAGCGTATGTGAGCTCTTCCTCCAGACAGCCATATGGCTGTTAGAGAACGTGGTAGTGGGGCATGACGCGTTTGCAGGGCAGATGCCACAGGAAGGCCTTATTTCTGGCTGCAGAGTGTCCAGGCAGGGTCGAGACTCGGGCTTCCCTCGGGTTGATAGAATATCTGGGCTGCTGGTACTGCCTCCCAGGCTCCCGCATTAGGTTGGAGTCTCCATTGCCTTGGCTGCCATGCCCTTCTGACATGAGGAGCCTGGTCTGGGGTCCTTGGCTCCCCTTTTCTGGAGCGGCACAGTCCTCGGACATAACTGTGCTTTTGGTCTTTGTCTTCCAAGTGTATGTGCAAACCACGTTAGGCTTGGAAGACCTGGTACTTACTTGGGGGTTAGATAGCCCTCTGCTGTTGCGTTGTTCTTATGTTTTCGACTGGTGTGGTGTGACCCCTCTTTCCTGATGTTTAACGTCTGTTTCTGCGGTATCACTGACCTTACCTTTAATCGTATTAGAAGATAAGCATGACATGAACATTTTAACCTTCTCTCAGAGTATTAGGGTTTTTAAAAGATGAGCCCATGGAAACCCACAGTTGGATTTTTTTTTAAATTAATGTCTCATACTCACTTATGTGTTTATTTAATTTGATAAATCAGAAGGAATTTTAACATTACAAAGAGAGAGAGATGGGGTTGCTGGTTGACCAGATGAATCTAATTGGAAAAGCGCAGAGAAGAGAGTTTCCAAGGCAGGTCAGGGTGCCTGGAGTTTCATGTCTCCCTGTTTTCTCCTTGGTTTCTGGGAAGATGGTGGGAAGCTGAGCAGATCCAGCTCCTATCCTCTGATCCCCCAGTTACCCAGCCATCTTTCTGTGACCTGGGTACAAGTTTCAGGTCGAGCAAATTCCTTGCATCGTTTAGAGCTCAGTGGTATTTTAAGTGTTGTAGGTCATGTTTCAGATTGCCATTTGTGCTCCTGCTGGTAGCTTAGCTGTTGCAAGGAAGGATCCTGGGGTTCCCTAACTTGGGGCTTCCCTAAAGCCATTTCTCCCTTTTGTTCTCTTTTTCTTCCCTCTTTTGGACAGGTCTGAAAGTGATGATTAAGCGTTCTTGCCTAGTCACTCTTGGCTAGAGCCAGGTTCCTGTAATTCAGAAACCCGGGGGTTAGTCCCCATAGTGTCCCAGACCAGTGTGAAGCCGCAAGGATGTGTGTGGTCCTTGAGCGTTTAAAAAGTGACGGTGTGAATGCACTGATTGTCTCCCTAGCCAGGATGTTCCGACGGGTGCTCACCATCGTGCAGGCCCACTGCAAGCTGGGTTTGACCGCGACCCTCGTCCGGGAAGATGACAAAATTGTGGATTTAAATTTTCTGATCGGGCCCAAGCTCTACGAGGCCAACTGGATGGAGCTGCAGAACAACGGCTACATCGCCAAAGTCCAGTGTGCTGAGGTAGCCGCCTCCTTCCTGGCACTGTCTCCAAGGGAGGGACGCCCCCCCAGGGTTCAGGGGAAAGGGATCGGGTCAGCTCCCCACGGGCAGATACACAGGTCGGGACTTGGCAAAAGTGCCACATCTCAGCCTGTTGCCTCAGGATGAGGCGGTGTCCTTCCCACTCCAAGGCCTGGGACACAGAATCACGTTCCAGAGTAACACAGTCAGGAAGTGCTCACGTGGGGACGGTAATCCAGGCTGGTTTGAGTCCCAGGTCCATGCTCCTCTTCTTCTTCTCTGGGAGTGAGCACCTGAGGCTGTTCCCACCCACCCTCACCCTTGAGGGATTTTTGGGTGGTCCTGCGTGGGCAACCATCCAGGCCACGCCAGTGTCCCAGCCTCTTGGTTTTGATGCCCCCAGAAGGTACCTGTGGCCTAGGTCATTTTATTTCTGCACACATTGGGAAACATTGTCCCGATCTTCTTCTGCAGTGAATACCTGCATAGGTAAATGCTTAAAGTACACGTTCAAAGGTAAGTCTTCTCAGAAGGAACAACAACAACAATCCTTTCTGGCACCTTGAAGTGACTGTCACTCACCGGCAAGGGTAGGGTGGCCTCTGTCCTGAAAGGGCAGAAGGGGGCCTCTCGGGTCAAGGTGAGTGTGAAGAACCTGTGCCCGTGGACTTGCTCTGCCGAAAACTTCCTTACCCTGTCACTGTGACTTCATAATCCGCCCGTTTCAGGAAGCAGAGCGTTGCCAGGATCTGTGAGGCCCCCTGTTCCTCTCTAGTTGCTTCTCTCCTCCCCCTGCCAGGGTTTCTACTGTTGTGGAACTTGGGTTTGTCACTCTCTTGCTTCCCTTTATTTTATCTGTTGTGTATATTTCCCTTACCTATTCTGTTTAGCTTTGCCTTAAAAAAAAAGTCTTTAGGGGCACCTGTGTGGCTCAGTCAGTTAAGCTTCGGCTCAGGTCATGGTCCTGGGGTCCTGGGATCAAGCCCCACATTGGGCTCCCTGCTCAGCGGGGAGTCTGCTTCTCCCTCTCCCTCTACTCCTCCCCTGCTTGTGCTTGCTAACTCTCTCAAATAAATAAATAAAATCTTTAAAAAAAGTCTTTATATATATGTAAATAGAACTTGGTTATATATGTCTCTTGCTCAGTGCTTTTATTCCTTGCAGAATGTATTACTTTTTCAATGATGCAAGTAGCTGTAGTTCATTTTTTTGAATTGCTCTGTAATATTCCATTGTACAAATACACCACAGTTTGATATATGATAGAATATTACACAGCAGGTAAAAATAAAATCTCTAGTGTTGACAGACATTTAGGTTGCTAAGTTGTCTTTTTAACAGCTTTATTGAGTTGTAAGTTCATGTTTAACATTCACCTGTTGTAAGTAAATACTATGATTTAGAAATTCTGTGATCTTAGTAAGTGTAAAGAATTCTCTAGCCATCTTCACACTCCGGTTTTAGAATTGAACTTCCTACCACCCCATCACCACCCCAGAAATTTCCCTCATGCCCATTTGCCATGAACCCTTGCTTCTATTCCCAGCCCTAGTGAGGCACTGATTTATTTTGTCTCTATAATCTTGGAGCTTGGTTTGTTTGCTGTTATGACAGTGTTGCTGCATATATTTTTATACCTGTTTTTTGGGGCCTTGGGTAATTTTTTCTAAAGCAGTGTTGTTCACACTGTGCTGTGATTCCGTAGTGGATGGTGACATTACTTTATTGGGTCATGATCAGGATAGAATAGAATTTGCCAGAAAGAATAATACCTATTAAGGGTATATGTTATTTAATAAAACTGTTCGTGCATATGAATGTTTGGTTTGTGACGTAAAATGATTCAACTGTGAAGTCCACTGCTCTGGCAGATACACCTGGAAATAACATTTCTGGGCCAAACGCTACGTGGATGTTCACTTTACTAGTTGCATCCTAGAAAACTCTGTTTTCCAAAGTGTTGTATCAGTTGACACTCTCATCAAGGGTGAGTGAGGTTTTTCCACATCTTCTCCAACACATCATAGTTTTATTTTCTTTTGATTTTTGCTGACGTGGTAAGTATGAAAATGATATTCCTTTATGATCTCAATATGTATTTTCCTATTTACTGATGATGTTGAATATCGTTTCTTATGTTCTGTGAAATGCATAATTTTAAAGATTTTACTGTGAAAAAAACAATTGCTTTGTGTGTAAAGAACTAGAAATTCTAAATGGGGACATGGACAGGACATGGCCTAAGAGGAACCAGAAAATATAGCAGCAGCAGTAAAACCTATGAATTTGAGCTCAGCCCAGTGTTAGGCATATTATGATGGCAGCTAATCCCACGGTGGTTGCAGCGTGAAGAAAGGGTCTGTGATGATCACACAAAGTGGCATTGGTCACAGAATTCAGAGCCTGTCAGTATAGGCTTTATGGCCTGTTCAGTACAAAGTTTCCAGAGGGTCCTGAATGTGTGTTCATAGCCTTGAGACCTTTAAAGCCCATGGCACTTCAGTATATTTGTCTGAGCTGCTTTACCTTGCCAACAGCCCATGCACAGGGCCCAGCACAGAGTAGGCTCTCAGGAGTGTTATTGTCATTCTTATTTGAATGATCAAATTGTCTCAGATGCAACCAATGGGACCCCCTTCCAGCTGGCTTCTCTATCCGTTTGACATGTCCCCAGCATTCTTTGAGCACTTCCTTGTTTTCTGGAACAGCAAGATATTTTAGGCTGGTACTTTCCCTACCCACCCTGGCCCTGGAATCAGCCATTGCTCCAAGGTTCCCTTTTAGTAGAGAATGGAATTTACAAACCAAGAACTAGGTGCTAGGTGACTCCCAGGATGCTAGGTGACTCCCAGGATGTCACTGCTAGGCTGACTCAACAGACAGAGCTGGGAAGTGTGTGTGTGGTTCTCCATAGCAGTACTCTGTGTAAACTTGCGTGTGAAGGGATGGTCTAAATAGGAGGGGTTACCTGGACCACTGGTTGAGAACCTGATTTCCCTTACTTGAAGCTGGTGTAAAAGTAATTCCCTGGATATCGATGCATTTAAAAATCTATGTGTTAAGAGATAAATATGAGAGTGTCCTGGTTCACCATTAGGTATTTGATTTGGGGTGTGTGTGTGTATACATTTTTTTTTTCCATTTTAGAAAGGAGGAGGAGGGGAGGGGCAGAGGGAGAGGGAGAGAGAATCTTAAGCAGGCTCCGTGCCCAGCTTGGAGCCTACATGGGGCTCAGTCTCACAACCCTGAGATCACGACCTGAGCCAAAATCAGGAGTCCAACACTTAACCAACTGAGCCACCCATGCACCCCTTTTTGAAGCTAGTTCTGATAAATGAATGGTCTTCGAAAGTTTCTAAGCATATGATGTTTCAACTTGCAAACTGACCCTTGGTTATTACCGTGTCACAGGTTTGGTGCCCAATGTCTCCTGAGTTTTACCGGGAATATGTGGCAATCAAAACCAAGAAACGAATCTTGTTGTACACCATGAACCCCAACAAATTCAGAGCTTGCCAGTTTCTGATCAAGTTTCATGAAAGGAGGAATGACAAGATTATTGTCTTTGCTGACAATGTGTTTGCCCTGAAGGAATATGCCATTAGGCTGAACAAGTAAGAATTGAAAAGTTGGGGTTGCCTCCAGGCAGCTTATCTTCCCCAGGCTAGAGTGCAGAAGGTGCTTGGGGTTTTTTGTGTTTTTGTTTTTTGTTTTCCTCTTCCTCTCTCGAAGCTCTCAGGAACTTCTTAGGATCTAAAGGTCTGGTTCTGTGGCCCCAGTCCCAGGAACCAGGTAAGACAGAGGAGCAAGTGGTCAGACTCAGAGGTCAGAGCACGTAGAAAAGGGAGCCCGGTCACTCTCAGCCCAGGGATCAGGGGCTAGAGTTGTGCTGCTTTGGAAAGGTGGGCGCAAGTTGGCTTCTGGAGTGGCAAGCTGAGTGAGCACTCTGGTGGAGCCGAGGTCAGACTCTATGGGCCAGGAAGGCAAGGCTGACGGGCCAGCATCCCAGCTATGGCCCTGCATCTAGAAAGCACTTCTCAGGAATCACCAGCAATGTCCTCACTAGCGCACAGCCCCACTTGGGTTCTGTGTTAGCACTACGTGTGTAGACACAAAGCTTAGATGAGGGATGATGACTCAGGAAAAAGCATAAACAAAGAAAAAAGGAAAAAGTAAAGGAGGGAATCCTGAAGAAAATGGTCACCAGAATGGTGACCAGCTGAGGGCCTATAGCCACTCATTTTTATGGCCTCCTCCTGATATACTTGCATGACGGAGGGCTTCTTGGAAGAGAGAAACCTTGCAGGAGCTCTCTTTCCCTCTGATGTGCTTTCGGGATAATTGAGGGGGTGATTCTGTGTCCTTCCTAATGCAGCTTCGTTCTTCTCTAGACCCTATATCTATGGTCCTACATCCCAAGGAGAGAGGATGCAGATTCTCCAGAACTTCAAGCACAACCCCAAAATCAACACCATCTTCATATCCAAGGTCTGTGTAGCGTGCAGGGTGGTGGTGAGGCATCGCACCCCCGGGCTGGGGGAGCTCTGGGGATTTCTAGATCGCGAATTCATGCTTGTTGAAGGGACTTGATGAAGGGTTTTCATTCCCATGTTTCTGTGTGGGGGACAGAGGAGTGCATCCTGATGGATAGCAGAAGGAGCAGATGCAGGGTTTAACGTGGATGATCTAGAAAGTCTTTTTGCTTGACTGAGATTTTTCCCGCTTCTTTTGGGGATATGGGAATTTTACATTATATTTTATTTATCTAAGGGGGAAATTTTCATTACCTGTTCTGGCCGAAGTAGGCATTCAGATGAGGTTCTCTTTGTGCAGTTAGAGATTGCTGTGGGCTGTAGGCAGCCTTTCTCTTGGCTCCTCGTGTGCCTTGATGGTGGGTGGGGAATGTAAGCTCGATGCAAACTCATGAAGGCCCAGCTTGCTGATGCTCTTAGAAGCTGTGGCCCAACAGTGTAGAGCGGACATTCAGATTAGACCTCAAAGCTCAAAATAAATGAGATTTACTAATAAAGTCATCATGGCTGGGTCAGTAAGTGCCAGACTTTGACGGGTGCTTGGGAACCTTGATGGTCGGAATCCTCAAACGGAGGCTGCTACCCGGAGCCAGATCCAGCCCGGTGTGGACAGTGGCCCCCACCAGTTCTTGTGTCCCGCACGTGCTGGTGGTTTCATTGGCCTCCGGTTGAGAGTGTGGATGGTTTTGTGCAGACATGTTTCTGTAGCAAAAAGGAAGAGGGATCATTTACAGATAGTCTCTGCTCACAGGGCTCTCTCATCTTTGGGCCCCAGCAGTCCATACTGGCAATGCTGCTGACACAGCTAGTGGGGCTGTGGGTCCTGACCGCTTCTTTAGGACAGCTCTCAGGAGACTTCACGCTAGGTCCTAGAGGCCCGCCTGCATCCGTAGGACTCTGGTACAGAGAAAAGAGGATGGTGATTATCTTTCAGGATGGTGATTATCTTTCTAAATTATCAAGGGAGCTTATTTAAATTCAGGGCCAATTGATTTTTTTTTCTTTCTATCCCAAATAAAAAAACCTTCCCAGGCCCACAGCTGTTTCATTTCCATAGGTGGGCGACACATCGTTTGATCTGCCAGAAGCAAATGTTCTCATTCAGATCTCATCTCACGGTGGCTCCCGGCGGCAGGAGGCCCAGAGGCTGGGGCGAGTGCTCCGAGCCAAAAAAGGTAAAGGTGGTCTTACCCCTTCTGCTCCAGGAAGCCTTTCCTTTTGAACGACTTTGGTTAGGAAGAGGGTAGGACAAAGCTGCCTACGTGTTCATGGTGGCGAGGTTGCGCCCCCGGGCCTAGTGGACTCTGCAGGGAGGGATCCCAGAGCAAGGCTTGGCTCTTATTATTTCTCATGCCTTGGGGTTACTATGTGGATATTTTCCCTGGTAGCTGCCTGGTTCACGTGGATATCTTCTCAGCTGCGCGTTTGCGTTGGTAGGTAGTGGGGGGGCCAGGAGAGCGGTGTGTAATGGTGTCACCGTAGAGGAAGAAAGCAGAGCCGGGCCACCAGTGACGTCTAGGAGCAGGAGCTGTACCCTGGACCTTGAGTCGGAGTAAGAGGAAGGCGTGGTAGGAGCAGCTTGGGCAGCCCTGTGGCTGCCTCACACACCACCTGGGAAGAGCCCCGTCCTGCGCGGCAGCTTGCAGCAGGGGTGTTGCATGCTCAGCGCGTGAGGATGCAGGAGGTCGGAGTCTGTGCCTGATAACTGTGATCGAAGGGCGCAGACCCTGACCGTGGGCGTGGCAGGCACTGACGCTGCTGCTTTGAGATGGCCGCGGCTCTCCTCCTGGGACCAGGCAGGCTGTAAGACAGGGACCCAGGCCTTGTCCTCTGGGTATTCGCTTTCCTTTCTTAGGAGATAGCCGGACTGCTGGGATGTTCGGAAGCAAGGTTAGTGGGCGTATGTTGGAATTGTACTATGTTAGAAGACGTGTAAGAGGCAGCTAACTATTTAATAAGGAAACAGGGCACGTTAGTAGAAAGAGCATGTGCTTGGGCACCAGGCTAGCCTTGTGATCTTGGGCAGCTAGTTTGCCCTTCTTAGCCTTGCTTTTCCATCCAGAGTGGGAGTACATCCTGTCTTGCAGAGTTGTTGTGAGGAGTAACAGGGTATAGAAGGCTGCTGGATAAATTGCAGCCTTTATAAACCAACAGGGATATAATCTGCCTGGCATATGTGAACATAATTCGTAACTTATGACTTACTCACCACCTCCCCAAAAGAAACAAATCTAACTTGAAAACCACTTTGGATTTGAGTAGAATTTTGGTTTTTTATATTTGATATAAGGTATTTGGCTGCTTTCTTTGCATCTCTGAGCTCTTGTAAGACTAAGAAACAGTTGAATTCAGAGGCTGGACACAGATACGGAACCTGCTGACAATTGAACTGTGAAACAGAACCTGCAGATTGTCTGGAAGAATCAGCTTTCATAGCTGCAGTATTCTCTTTCCTAGTTTCTGTGATAATTCTGTTCTAGGTTTTCTCTCTGAACCGTTCTTTTCTTTTTTTTAGTAACTTTATTGAGATAAAATTCACATACCATACAGTTGGTCCATTGGAAGGGAACAATTCATTGTTTTTTTTTGTTTTCTTTTCTTTTTTTTTGAGAGAGCATGCATGAGAGAATGGGTGTGTACAGTGGGGTGGGGAGGGGAAGAGGGAGGGGGGAGAGAGAATCTTTTTTTTTTTTTTTTAAAGATTTTATTTATTTATTTGACAGAGAGAGACAGTGAGAGAGGGAACACAAGCAAGGGGAGTGCGAGAGGGAGAAGCAGGCTCTCTGGCCAGCAGGGAGCCGATGCAGGGCTCGATCCCAGGACCCTGGGATCACGACCTGAGCCGAAGGCAGACACTTAACAGCTGAGCCACCCAGGCGCCCCGGAGAGAGAGAATCTTAACCAGGCTCCACACGTAGTGCAGAGCCCGACTTGGGGCTCCATCTCACGACCCTGAGATCATGATTGGAGCCAAATTGAACCCTTAACTGACTGAGCCACCCAGGCGCCCCCAGTGGCTTTTAATATAATTGCAAAGTGTATAACCATCACCATAGGCTATGTTTAGAATATTCTCATCACTCTAGAAAAGAAACCCTTTCCGGCTGGCAGTCGCTCCTTTCCCCTTGCCTCCTAGCCCCAACTGCAGGCAGCCATGACTCTATTTTTACCTTAATAAATGTGCCCATTCTAGACATTGCCTACATACAGAATCATGCAATCTGTGCCCTCTGCAACTGCCTTCTTTCACTAGTCTGATGTTTTCAGAAGGGTCCTCCGTAGTAGCATGTAGTAGTACTGCCTTTTTTTTTTTTAATTAAAGGTTTTATTTATTTATTTGAGAGAGCACAAGTGGAGAGCAGAGGGAGAAACAAACTCGCCACTGAACAGGGAGCCCAACATGGGGCTGGATCCCAGGACCCGAGCTGAAGGCAGATGCTTACCTGGCCGAGCTGCCCAGGCGCCCCAGTACTTCCTTCTTTTTCTTGCTGAATGACCACTCGTTGTGCAGACGTGCCGCGTCTTGTTTATTTGTTCTTCTGTTGGTGGACACTTGGGGTGTTTCCACTTTTCGGTTCTTAGGCATACTGCTGCTATGGAATTCATGCACAAATTTTGTGTGGACATATGTTTTTAGTTCTCTTGGGTATATATCTAACAGTAGATTGTTGGGTCAGCTGGGGTAACTCTCTGTTTAACATTTTAATTAACTGCCAGACTATCTTCCAAAAAGGCTGCACCATTTTACACTCCTAGCAGCAGTGTATGAAGAATCTGGTTTCTCTACATCCTTGATGGTTGCTGTAATTATCTTTTTTGATTCTGGCCATCCTAGGAAGTGCCAGGTGGTACCTCACTGCGATTTTGGTTTGTGTTTCCCTGATGACTAATGATGTCAAGCGCTTTTCATGGGCTTTTCTTTGGAGAAATGTCTGTTCAGATCCTTTGCCCTTTTAATAATTGGGTCATTTTTCTTTTCATTATTGATTTGCAGTAGTTATTTATATAGTCCAGATACAAATCCCTTATCAGATAGATGCTTTGTAAATATCTTCTCCCATTCTGTGGGTTGTCTTTTTACTTTCTTGGTGGTGTCCTTTAAAGCACAAACGTTTTTAATTTAATGAAGTGTCCGAGCAAAGTCAAGGCCATTAGCCCCCTGACTGCAAAGTTCTTCCACTGCATTCAGTTGTCCCTTGAATAACACGGATTTGAACTGTGAAGGATTTTTTTGATAACTGTAGTTCAGTACTGTAAATGTATTTTCTCTTCTTTACAATTTTCTTAATGTTTTCTCTAGCTTACTTTATACTAAAAATAGTATGTAATACATGTAACATGTAGAATATGTGTTAATCAACTGTTTATGTTATTGGTAAGCCTTCCAGTCAGCAGTAGGCTATGAGTAGTTAAGTTTTGGGGGAGTCAGAAGTTACGTGTGGATTTTCAACTGTGTGGGGGTTGGTGCCCCTAACTCTCATGTTGTTCAGGGGTCAGCTGTACTTAGTTTTGAGCCCTGAACCCTCGGTGCCTAGCATTGTAACAGCCAATGTTGTCCTTTCTCCTTTCCTCTCTTAAGGGATGGTTGCCGAGGAGTACAATGCCTTCTTCTACTCGTTGGTATCCCAGGACACACAGGAAATGGCTTACTCAACCAAGCGGCAGAGGTTTTTGGTAGATCAGGGTTATAGCTTCAAGGTATGTATTCATTTGATCTCCGGTCAGAATAGAACCAAGGCTTTTTTTGTACCCGTGCCTCCAGGAGAGGTAGGCACTGCCCTTGGCACCAATGTGGGACAGAGCTCAGACAGCACAGGACATTAGGGCACTGGAAGCCCTGCCTCACATTCCCTGTATCTTGGCATGCATTGCTGGGGACTTCGAGGGAAACAGTTGTTCAGGATCCCTTCTTGCACCCAGCCTCCCACTGTGAATGGTCAAAGAATGGGGCCTCGGAAGCGAGGGGCTTGGTTCTCTGCTTGTTAACATTTTACGGTTGTCTTGCAAACAGAGTGTTAGTTGTCAGTGGGAAAATGTGCTAGCCTCACAGGACTTGAGATGCCGCGGAGCTGTGGCCTCACTGCTGCTCTGAGCGCCTTGGGGTTACTTTCCTGCCCCAGCAATGGTTGTCAGCCAGAGCTTTAGGATTTCCTGTTGTTCATAGACCTGATTTGTAATACAAGGAAGGCTGTGATGGGGGTCCCTCCAGGTGGCTGGGAGAGCCCTTCCTTTAGTCTGTTGGTGAGCCCGGGCCTCAGTGGGCCTCACGTCAGCGCTGTCCATGTGCGACAAATGGGCATTTGCACGGCTCTGGAGATGCCAAAGCTTTGGCTGATTTCCATTGGCTGAGGTGACTTCCATTGCTTTCTTTCCCGTTTATGTCAGGATTTAGTGTCCCGAAGATTTTTATTTGTGGGAGTGGATGGGGGTGCGGGAAGCAGAGAACTAAAAGGACGCTCCCTAGAACATGCAGGCTCCCAGGCTCTTGGTTTACAGAAGACTACAGGCTGCCTTTTCAGACACTTTTGATCGTGTCTTTTTACGAGTTGGTGAGTTCTCGTTATTAGCCATCGGCAAGAGGTCAGGGCTGTCCAGCCCCTCCTCTCTTAGCCAGAAGCAGTGACAGTTTCGGACATTTCATGCTGAGCTGGAGGATGGGATACTTGACTGTATTTTGAAGGATTTGTGTGAAGGCCTTTTTATGTATCTGTACAAAATGTGCGGTGATGGCAGCATTTTCATACCTCCTGATCCCCGGAGAGTCAGGGATTACACAAGCACCAGATCAGGGAGTATTCTGGGTTGTTTGAAAGGTGAGCTGGGCAGAAAGGCATCTGGGCATGTGATTTTCTGTGTTGGTTGGAGCTGCCCTTGCCTTCCTTACCTTCAGCACTGCCGGCTGAGAGCAGCCAGCTTAGAGTTTCCAGAATCATGGCCCCGGAGTTCCCGAGGGATGATCGGGCCAGGACAGAAATGCCCTGTGTCTGCGCTCTGGGTCTGTGGCCGCTTGAAGGGCTCAGCCACATCCCTGCTCCTGGGACTTTGCTTTCAATTAAAATGCTGAGAAGAATTAACAGGGGGAAAAAAGATTCCTGTACACCCTCAGTCCAGGCTTTCTTCAGGGATAGATAGGCTGTGTAGTAAGTTACCCCCAGAGAAAGGAAAACCAAATCTCCACCATGCTGTTCGCTTGCTCTCTGAGAAAACATCTTGTAAATCCCCCTCCACAGGCTCTCATTTCTGAGTGCTCCCTCCTGCTCCCAGGAGGCTGAAGACCCTGCCCAAGGGCAGCAGCAGTGCCTGTCAGTCTTTGGTCCCCTTCTTTCTCTGGTGCAGGACGGAAAACTGCCAGAAGGGACATTTTAGGGTTGCCGAGGCCCGGTTGATCTTTTGTAAGTGATCGTGTATCTGCCGTTTGGGGAGTAGGTTTCTCTGGAATTTCCTTCACCTCCTGCCCTGCAGTCAGTAGTTAAGCTCCTTGTTCCAGATGGCTCCGAAGCTAGTCTCTGGAATGCCAGAGAGGAGCTCTCCGTTGTTAGCTGCCTGCTCAGATGGGCCCGAGGGAGGGAAAACAGAAGGGGACATGTGGCCTGCGGCTTTCGGCTCTACAGGTAATCACAAAGCTTGCTGGCATGGAGGACGAAGAGCTGGCATTTTCCACGAGAGAAGAGCAGCAGCAGCTCTTACAGAAAGTCCTGGCAGCCACTGACCTGGATGCTGAGGAAGAGGTGGTGGCAGGAGAATTTGGCTCCAAATCCAGCCAGGTGAGTGAGTGGGTGAGGCTGCAGGTGTCAGTTCTCCTGAAGGACAGAAGTCTTATGCACACACATGTACTTAGTTGTGTGTGTGTGTGTGTGTGTGCACGTGCACCTCTGTGACCTTTGTAAAAACTTGGAAAGCCCGGGAAGCCGCAGAGAAGAGAGTAACAGAAACAGCCCCTGTGAACCTTTTGGTGTGCATCCTTCCTTCCTTCCATATTGTTTCACATGGCCAAGTCCACGGCGGCCGTAGCTGGCCTCCTGCTCCCTTCACCTCACAATGTGGTCCAGATTTTGTTAGTGCCTTGACGTTGGAGCCCGGGGTGGCACAGGTGGCCCCAGGCTTACACCAGGGTGGCTGCGGGAGGGGGTATTGTGGGCCTGCCATGTGCTAGGCCAATATAAAATGGTATAATAAATGAAAGGGCCATTATGGGGAGTTTTTATCATCCCTTCCAAGAGAAAAGTACAGTTTAGTCAGGTGCTTTGGAAACAAATTAAATTGATATTAGAGTCAAAAGGTGAGCTGTAGTTGGGACAAGGAAAGAAAGCAGTGTCCTCTGGGGAGGTGCTGTTCTCCCTCCAGGCTGAGGGCTGGATCCCCCTCTGGGCACTCTCCATGGATGGATGCTTCAGGGAAATTTCTTGCCTCTGACTGTGTGCTAAGGCCATTCGCACCAACCAGTGAGCCACCTAAGGTCAGGCTGTTGAAAGCATTGCTTGGTGCCTGTCTGCATACTTGGCTTGTAATCTGGTACAAGTAGTGTGCCAGGCTCTGAGTCAGACCCTTGTCTGTGTGATTTCTGTTCACACCACTTATGTCAAGACTGTTGAGGCTATCCCCGTTTTACAGATGAGTTCACTGAGGCTCAGACATTCAGTATTTGTCCAAAGTCACCCAGTGAGAGGTAGAGCCAAGATTCAAGCCCAGGGCTGTCTGGCTTTCCACTTGATCCAGAGCCTAATGGGGAGTCTTAAGGTGTTGGGGACTGCTGCCCTCGCTGTCGAAAAATTCTGTTTATAAATTGTCACTAAGAGAGGCAGAGTAGCATTGTGGTTAAGAATGGGGAATCTGAAGCCAGCTGCCTGGGTTCAAGTCCCATCTCTTTAAGAGCTGTGTGATCTCGGACAAGTTACTTAATCTCTCTGTGCCTCAGTTTCCTCATCTGTAAGATGGGGATTATAATAATTGTGAGAATTGGATGAGTTAATACATGTAAATACGTGTAAACTGCTTCATACAATGCCTGAGACACAGTAAGTGGTCAATAAATGTTCTTAAAAAATTAGTATTTATTAAACTTAAAAACTTTATAAAACTTATTATGATTATAAGTGTTATAAAAGGAGTGTCTTTTCCCTTGGAAACTAACTGTGGGCTGGGTCCCCCCACAGGTATCTCGGCGCTTTGGCACCATGAGCTCCATGTCTGGGGCTGACGACACCGTGTACATGGAGTACCACTCAGCTCGGAGCAAGGCTTCCACGAAGCACGTGCACCCGCTTTTCAAGCGCTTCAGGAAGTGACATCCCTCGGGCCATGTGGGTGAAGGCTGGGGGCCCGGCACCAGCTTTGGATAGGGATTTTCCATATCCGTATTTTTTCCTTTAACATTGACCAAACGGATGCAGTGTTTGTTAACTGTGTTGAAGAAAATGCATTGAGAGCTTGGTTCTGTCTTCATGGGTCGTCCAGGGCTTAAAAAAAGTTGGGGGACTCTATTTTGGGTTTTTTTTTCAGACCCCTCTTTAATCATGGGCAGTGGTCATTCCTGTATATAAATATTTGTAATATTTAAGATGTATTTATCTTAATGTTCTGAATAAACAGAAAGGGAGCATTTGACCACTCTTGATGACAGGTGTTCTTTGCCTTGTCACAGGCATGGGCTACGTCTAGGTGACAAACCTCCATCGAGGCCCTCTTCGTAGCAGGCACGAGGGAGTGAGATGGGGCCCATCCCTGAGGAGCTGTACTGGGGAGACACACCCCAAGATAAAGAAGACTTGCTAGTTGGTGTTGAGGCGTGGACAGGGCCAAGGGCCAGAGAGAGGGAAGTGCTTGAGCTGCCTGTTTGCCATTTAGCCTCTGGGCGCTCCACGCTCGGCACCCCTGTGTGCAGGTCCTCTAGGTCAGCTGGAGGCCATCGCATGCCTCGGAAGCCACCGTGCACACAGCTCCTACGGTTGGGCTTCTCCGAGAGAGTCATCTCTTACTTCTCCCCCAGATGCACTTTTGATGTTGTTGGGAGGCTGGGTTCCTCTTCAAATAGCAGTGTGCTGCCCTTGGATCTTTACGAGCTGGTTCCTTTATTCTGACAGGTGTCTTTTTCTTTCTTGTTCCTGGTATGAAAGAAAAGAGGAAAAGGATTGTTTCATAAAAAAGAGACACACAAGGCATACATAGGTCATGAAGAAAACCTTGCTATTTTGAGGAGGAGGCTTATCCTAAGAGGCCACAGCGCTCACACGTGGGGAGTGTTGAAAGCCTGTGCTAAATAAATAAGGCCTCTACAGTTGGAGTCCCTGCCCACCCCCCCACCTCCCCTGAGGCTCCGCAGCAGCCCATTCTGTTTCCTGTGTCATCAGACATGCCTGCACGGCTGTTCTGTGAGGCAGCTGCAGACCAGGCCTGGGAAGGCAGGATCTACTTGGTCAGGAGTGCTTTGAAGCAAGAGCCACCTTGCCCGAATTCCATTTCTCAGCTGACTTTCGGGGACAAACACAGTCTGGCCAGCAGCTAGCCGCTCTGTCTGTGCAAACCTCAGAAATGGCCCGGAGCAGCCAGACCTGAGGCCTGTGCTCAGGCATGTATGCGCTAAGGCCCGTAGACCTGCTCATTACAACCCTGAGGGGCTGGCACGCAATTGTCTCAGACTTGATCACACCTGGTATTATTCCCAGATTCTTATCTGCTGTCACACTTTTATGCTTGAGATACTCAATACTAAATACATCTTGTATTTTCACATTTCTGCCCTTGGTGCTCACGGTTTTCTTGTTCTGTAACCTGTCTACTGATAATGTGGATGTTAACCCAAGCCCTGTGATCCTGGAAAACGGGGACTGTTAAAGAAGTCCTCCATCTTTTGTGTTCTGGAAGACTGCTTACTGCAGAGAGCCGCCCTTCCCCATATGACTTGGACAAGACTCGCAGATGCCCCCTTTGTTTCCCTGACAAGGCCAGGCACACATCTTCCATATTCCCATTTTTTGCCCCCGCTGTCCTATGTCCTTCATGGTGTTGGTTTTCTTCGTTTTTCACATTTATACTCTGTTAGTCTGAGTTCCATCTGGACCTTAGGAGCTGGTTGGTGTATAGTAGGTGCCCAGTTGACTGTTGAATTGGGTTCTGAAAAGAGTTTATGGACTTAAGAGAAGTTAAAAAAAAAATCTTCAAACATTTTTTAAAAACTTAAAGTTTGTGGACTTGTAAGGAGCGCTATGAACCCTGCCTGCTTATTGAGTGAGTCACCTGCTGGTAACCACCCACCCCACTATCCCCTCCTCCTGCCTCTGCCCTTAGTTAGCCCTCACACCCATGGCCGATGGGGTTGGCAGGATGAGGTACCAGAGGAGAGCTGCACAAAGACCTAGAGATTTGTTTAGGGTCCCCTGAGTTTTACACTGAGCACTGGTCAGCACAGGCATATAAGGAGCCACGTGAAAGCACTGGGGGACCACCCAGGGCCTGGTTGTTTTGTCAGCCAGAGCAAGAAACCTCATAATTCACAGGGCGCCAGTAGAACACGAAGCAAGGCTCGGCCTCAGCAGTGTGTGAAGTGAGAACTAAACTGATGCTGCCTCAGTCCTGTCTGACAAAGTTTAAAAGCAAGACCTGAAAGGATCAAACTGCCCGTAACTTACTGTGTCCCAGAACAAAGCTAATTGCTGCAATACAGAAATATCCAGCAACCAATAAGGTAAAATTCCTGATGTCTGGCAGCCAATCAGAAATTAGTGGGCAACTGGGGAGCCTGGGTGGCTCAATCGATGAAGCATCCAAGTCTCGATTTTGGCTCAGGTCATGATCTCAGGGTCATGAGATCGAGACCTGTCTCAGGCTCCATGCTGGGTGTGGGAGTCTGCTGAAGGTTCTTTCCCTCTCCCTCTGCCCCTCCTCACCCCCGTCATGCATTCTCTCTCTCTTGAAAAAAAAGAAAAAAATTACCAGGCAAGCAAAAAAATACAACTCATAATGAAATGGGAAATAAAATGGACCCAGAAATAGCCCAAATGATACAGTTAGTACACAGGCCATTAAAAGTTGTAACTGTGGTTCAGATGCTCGCAAAGCCAGAAAAATTCAACACGTTGACACAGAAGATGTAAAAACCCATGTCAGAGATCAAAACTATGATGTCTAAAGTGCAAAATCTATGGGTGTCTTGGGCAGCTTCTGAAATGGCTCCCAATTATCCCACCTCTGGCATTCAGGCCCTGGTATAATCTCCTCCCTTAGAGGTGAGCTAGAAGTACAGACTTGCTTCTAATGGATAAAATCTATCAAAGAGATGGCTATCCTTTCCAAGATTGTGTTACAAAAGACTTTGACTTCTATCTTGTTTCTGTACTCTCTCTGACACTTCTCATTTGCTTGCTTTGACCAAGCAAGCTGCCCTGTGGAGAGTCCCACACAGCCAGGAATGGAGTGCACGCAGGGGCGGGGCTAACCCAACATCCCAGGAGAGGCTGAATCCTGCCAACCGCCCCATGAGTGAGCTTGGAAACGGGTCATCCCCCAGTTGAGCCTTAGGGTTAAGGTTAGGGTTAGACGGCTAACCTGAGATGGCTGCAGCCCTAATCTAGCCCTGATTACAGTCTGTGAGAATCCCTGAACCAGAGGACCCAGCTGAGGCCCTGGACTCCCGGATTCCTGAGGCACAGAAACCATGAGATAGTGAATGTCATTTTAAGGCACTGAATTTTAAATTAAAAAACTTTTCTATTATTTACATGTCTTTTTCTTTTTTTTTTTAAAGTAGAATTGATTGCTAGGTTCTGGGGATGGTTAGTGGTCCTGGCTGCGTATAGTTAACATGGCAACAGAACAAATACCGAGGGTGGCGCGGAGGGTGGGATGCTATAACAAATACCCAGCAGTGGTGGGTGTGGCTTTGAAACTAGCAAGTGGGCAGAGGCTGCCGGGATTTGGAAGAACGTGTTAGAGCACACCTAAACTGCCTTCACCAGACTGTTAGTAGAAATCTGGACTATGCCAGTGAGTGCTCAAAAGGAAGTGAGGGACATGGTATTGGAAACTAGCGGAAGGGGGATCTCTTACAGTGGCAAAAACCTTAGTGGCACTGTTGTCTGTGGTTCTGTGGAGAGCAGGACGTTCTAATGAACTTTGTGGTCAAGGTTTGCAAGGTTTGCAAGCAGTTCACAGTGCCACCTTATTTCTTCTTGCTGCTTAAGTAGTAAGATGCAAACGGAGGACAGAACTGTTTTAAAAAGGAGCCCTTTCTTGGTGGCTTAAAAATTTCTCAGCCTCTGCCAACAGTAACTGACAGCTAAAACAGTGTGGTTATTGGAGATAGATATTGTGGAAGGAAAGATTAGTGAACTCGAAAACATATCACCTTAAATGTCCAAAATGAACCCCAGAAACAAGATGCGCAGAACATCCGTGAGCCGTGGGGCAACTTCAGGTGCATCTGTTCGGAATCCTGGAAGCAGAAGAGGAAGAAGGGAAGACAGAAAAAAGGGTTGAAGATACAATGGCTGAAAATTTTCTAAACTTGATGCAAACTGTAACCCCCTAGTAACAAGAAACACAATGAACTCCAAGCACAGAAAATACAAAGGAAACAACACCCAGGATACATCAAAATCAAATTGCTTAAAACCAGTGATGAAAAGATAATCTTAAAAAGGAGCCAGTGAGAGGACACGTTATATACAGTGAATACAGATAAAGAATGGCAGCAGAAAGAATTCGTCACTAGCAAACCTGCACTACAAGTCGTGTTGAAGGAAGTTCTTCCAAGGAAAGGAAAATAATACTAGTTTGAAATCTGTATCTATGCAAAAGAAGGAAGAGCACTGCAAACGACATTGGTGAATAGAAAAGATTTTCTTATTCTTTACACCTCATTTTGTAAAGACTTTATTGCAGAGTTCTGGAGAGAGAGATAGTGGTCATTATTGTGCAACAATGTGACTATAATTAATGCCACTGAACTGTGCACTTAAAAGTGGTTCAAGGGGCGCCTGGGTGGCTCAGTCAGTTAAGCATCTGCCTTTGGCTCAGGTCATGATCCCAGAGTCCTGGAATCGAGCCCCACGTCTGGCTCCCTACTCAGTGGGGAGTCTGCTTCTCTCTCTCCTCTGCCCCTCCGCACTGCTCATTCTCTTTCTCTCAAATAAATAAAATATTTAAAATAAGTGAGTAAAATGTTAAGTTTTATGTTATATATATATTTCACCACAATAAAAAATAACAATAGCAACAGTAATGTAGGGTGGAGTTTATAAAAATAAAATGTATAACAATAGCACAAAAGCCAAGAGGGTGGAAATGGAAGTATATTATTGTACATTTCCTGTATTATATAGAGAGCAGTACAGTATTACTTGGAAGTAGCCTGTGGTTAAGTTTAAGCAGCCTCTGAAGCAGCCACTAAAATAGCACAGCAAAGAAATATGGCTAATAAGCCAACACAGGAGATAAAATGGAATTGTGGAAAATACGGAACCCTAAAAAAAAGTGAAAAAAGGAAATAAGAGGCAGATGGGAAAAATCGAGAATAAATAGGAAATGGTCTGAACACCCTCAATTAAAAGGCAGTTTGTCAGATTCTGAGAACAAGAACCAAGTTATGTTGCCTACAAGAACTGAGGGCTTCAGAGGGGAGGGGGGTGGGGGACTGGGATAGGCTGGTGATGGGTAGTAAGGAGGGCACGTATTGCATGGAGCACTGGGTGTTATACGCAAACAATGAATCATGGAACTTTACATCAAAAACTAAGGGTGTACTGTATGGTGACTAGCATAACATAATAAAAATTTTTTTTAAAGATGACATATTAGGATGCAAATGGGTTAAAAGTAAAGGAATGGAGATATATATACTGCCTTAACACCAAAAGAAAGCTGGGGTAGCTATACCAATATCGGGTGAAAGTAGATTTCAGAGCATAGATGTTATCCCAGATAAAGAGCATCATTTTATTATGATAAAGAGGTCAATTCATAAAGAGGGAATAACTCTAAATATGTTCCAAATAACAGTTTAAAAATACATGAAGCAAGAGTTGGTAGACCTGCAAGAAGGAATAGGACAAATTTACAATTATATTTAGAGATTTTAATACCTTTCTCTCAATAATCGATAGAGTAAATAGACCAAAAATCAGTTAAGACACTGAAGACAACGCTATCCACCAACTTGACCTAATTGACACTTCTAGAATACTACCCACTGACAGCAAAATACACATTCTTTTCAAGTTCAGACAGATCATTTGCTAAGACAGATTCCATTCTGGGCCATACAGCAGGTTCCAAGAAATTCAAAAGTGTTCAGGTCATACTGACTATATTCTGTCATCACAATGGGATTAAATTAAAAATCAATAAAAGAAACATCTCTCAGAAAACCCCAACTATTTGAAAACCAAGCAGTGCAGTTTTAAATTAAAAACCTCAAGAGGGAATTTAGTATTTTTAAATTGAGCGAAAATGAAAGCCATGTTGTTTGTATTTTTTTATTTCTGCATATTCCAGTATGTTGGTATCTTAACTTTTCTGGCTGGGGAGAGACTGACTCCTAGGGCTAGTCAGTTCTTGAGACGGCGAAGGGTCCAGCCAGGAGCATGTCTCTGATCTGCAGACTAACCAATCCGGAGCCGTCCCTCCTCCATCTGGCCCAGAAACCCTAAGAGGTAATATTAATCATTGCAGAGCCAGATGTGGGCAACGAGGGACCATCCCTCTAGTTTAGACCTGCTGAAATTATTCAAACTAGCCAACCCTAAAGTATTTATCCTTGCCTGTCCCACAGAAACCCAGTAAAGGTTCTAGCCCCAGCCTGCCCCCTCCCTGCCCACTCCTGCTATCTGCCTGCTGACTGCCCTGAGGCTTCCCCAGGTGGCCCTATATGGCATGGTGTTCCGTGCCTCGTGTTTCTAGGACCTGTGAATATAATAAACCTCTCCCATGTCTTCTCTTGTAGCTACGCCTGGCTGACCATGACATAAAAGAACACAGCAGAATCCGGCATATCAAGAATTGGGGCATGCAGCCAATCCAGTTCTTAAAGGGAAATATATAGCATTAAACTGTAATAGAAATGACGAAAGATCTTAAATCAATGAACTCAGCTTCCAGTTTAAGAAAGAGCAAATAAAACACAAAGGAAGGAAAAGAAAGATTTTTTTTTTAAAACAGAAAATCAGTAAGATGGGCAACAAAACACAATGGAGAAGACCAGCAAAACTGAGAACTTGTTCTTTGAAAAAAATCCATAAAATTGACAAACTTTTAGCCAGACTGATTAGGGAAAACAGAGAGAAAAATTACCAATATTAGGAATAAGAGAGGGGACATTACTACAAATTCTACAGATACTAAAAGGGTAAGTGAATATTATGAATGACATACTCCTCCTCCCCAAATCATTATCTGAAGAGAGCATTACTTTGATAATAAAAGCAGACAGTTCAAGAAAACAAAAACTACAGACCAATATCTTTCATAAGCATACATGCAAAAATTCTTAACAAAATTGAA
Organism: Ursus maritimus; assembly: GCF_017311325.1. Classification (NCBI taxonomy): domain Eukaryota; kingdom Metazoa; phylum Chordata; class Mammalia; order Carnivora; family Ursidae; genus Ursus; species Ursus maritimus. The sequence continues at coordinate 105,613,920 of NW_024423343.1, read as the reverse complement.
GCGAATCGAATCTAAAATAACATAACAGGACTAAGCAGATTTTATCCCAAGATTGCAAAGTGGGCTTAACATTTGAAAATCAATGTTATTCACCACACTGAAAAACCACATGATCATCTCAATAGATACAAAGAAAGCATTTGACAATCCAACATCCTTTTCATGATAAAAATTCTCAGGAAACCAGGAATAGACAAAAACTTCCTCAAACTGATAAAGAGAATCTACAAATCCCTACAGCTAACATCATCTATGATGTTGAAAGACTGAATGCTTTCCCACTAAGATCAGAGACAAGGCGAGTATGTCCATCTTCACTACTGCTATTTCACATTGTACCCGAGGCTCTAGCACGTATAATAAGGTAAGAAAAAAGGTCAAGGTCATACAGATTGGAAAGGAAGGAATAAAACTATATTTGCAGATGACATAATTATCTATATAAAAAAATCGCATGGAATCTACAGAAAAACCTCCTAGGACTAATGAGTGAATTTAGCATGATAGCAGGATATAATATCAATATATAAAAATCAGTTATGTGGGGCGCCTGGGCGGCTCAGTCTGTTAAGCTTCTCCCTTCACCTCAGGTGATGATCCCAGGGTCCTGGGATAAAAGCCCTGTGTCAGGCTCCCTGCTCATCGAGGAGTCTGCTTCTCCCTCTCCCTCTGCCCCTCCCTCAACTCGTGCTCTCTCTCTCTCAAATAAATAAATAAAATCTTTTAAAAAATCAATTACATTTTTATAAACTAGCAACAAACAGGAAATTGAAACAAAAAATACAATTTCAATAGCATAAAAATAGAAAATTAGGGATAATCATCAAAAATATCAATTCCGTCTATATTACTTTATAAATTAGATCTGTTTTGAAGATTTTATTTATTTTATTTTAGAAAGAGAATGCTAGCTGGTGTAGGGGCAGAAGGAGAGGGAGAGGATCTCATATTGACTCTGCGCTGAGCACCAAGCCCCATGCAGGGCTCAGTCTCATGACCCTGAGATCATGATCTGAGCTGAAACCAAGGATGCCCCCAAATTAGATCTATTTTAAATCAAATTCTTAACCAGAATTTTCATGGAAGTTTACAAACTAATTGTAAAATATCAAAGAATAAGGAAATAAAGTATTAAAGATAATTGAGAAATGCTGTAGGCACAGGAATGGAAAAATACACCAGTGGAATGGAACAGACAGCCTAGTTAAAACTAAACTCAGCATGGAGAACCTGATTCATGATAAAAGTAGCATTATATGAGTGTATATACACACACATACACACACCCTTATACATCTATATCCATTTCAGTATTATCTAATATCTGTCTCTCCCCTTTCCTTCCTCCCACTTCCCTCCCTCCTTTCCTTCCTTCCTCCTTCTTTCCTTCCTTCCTCCTTCCTTCCTTCCTCCTTCCTTCCTTCCTTCCTTCCTTCCTTCCTCCCTCCCTCCCTCCCTCCCTCCCTCCCTCCCTCCCTCCCTCCCTCCTTCCTTCCTTCCTTCCTTCCTTCCTTTCTTCCTTCCTTCCTTCCTCCTTCCTTCCTCCTTCCTTCCTTCCTCCTTCCTTCCTCCTTCCTTCCTTCCTTCCTCCTTCCTTCCTTCCTCCTTCCTTCCTCCTTCCTTCCTTCCTCCTTCCTTCCTCCTTCCTTCCTTCCTTCCTTCCTTCCTTCCTTCCTTCCTTCCTCCTTCCTTCCTTCCTTCCTTCCTTCCTTTCTTCCTTCCTCCTTCCTTCCTTCCTTCCTTCCTTCCTTCCTTCCTTCCTTCCTTCCTCCTTCCTTCCTTCCTTCCTTCTTCCTTCCTTCCTTCCTTCCTTCCTTCCTTCTTCCTTCCTTCCTTCCTTCCTTCCTTCCTTCCTCCTTCCTTCCTTCCTTCCTTCCTCCTTCCTTCCTTCCTTCCTTCCTTCCTCCTTCCTTCCTCCTTCCTTCCTCCTTCCTTCCTTCCTCCTTCCTTCCTTCCTTCCTCCCTCCCTCCTTCCTTCCTTCCTTCCTTCCTTCCTTCCTTCCTTCCTTCCTTTCTTCCTTCCTCCTTCCTTCCTTCCTTCCTTCCTTCCTTCCTTCCTCCCCTTCCTTCCTTCCTTCCTTCTTCCTTCCTTCCTTCCTTCCTTCCTTCCTTCCTTCCTTCCTTCCTCTCCTTCTTCCTTCCTTCCTTCCTTCCTTCCTTCCTTCCTCCTTCCTCTTCCTCCTTCCTTCCTTTCCTTCCTTCCTACTCCCTTCCTTCCTTCCTTCCTCCCTTCCCTTCCTCTCCTCCCTCCCTCCTTCCCTTCCTTCCTCCTTCCTTCCTTCCTTCCTTCCTTCCTTCCTTCCTCCTTCCTTCCTTCCTTCCTTCCTTCCTTCCTTCCTTCCTCCCTCCCTCCCTCCTTCCTCCTTCCTTCCTTCCTTCCTCCTTCCTTCCTTCCTTCCTTCCTTCCTTCCTTCCTCCCTCCCTCCCTCCTTCCTTCCTCCCTCCCTCCCTCCCTTCCTTCCTTCC
>NW_024423343.1:105588540-105611444 GCF_017311325.1 Ursus maritimus | reverse complement strand
TCCTTCCTTCCTTCCTTCCTTCCTTCCTTCCTTCCTTCCACCTACCTACTCATCTCCCCAATTCACACTGATACCTATAATTCCAATTCAACACACAGGTTTTATCTTTCATATTTACAACTCTCTTCTCTGACAGTGAGAAAACTGATTCCCATCTTACACAATTTATTTTCCTATTTTTTCAGTCCTAGAAGGTACATCAGGTAGTTTCAGAGATGTTAATTTTTGCCTTCGTAGAAGAGAAGCTTATTAATTAGAGTTCAGTGTTTGTTCAGGGATGTTTGGGGGTTTTAGCCTGAGGGCATACATTCTAATACTGTGTTCGAACATAATTTGGGTTCTTTCCCTAATCCCCCTTCAGTGGGGTTACGTTATTCATGGGATATGCAGTTTGGCTCATTTGAAGTTTTTTTATTAGCGGTATTAAATTTTAGTCTGTATTAAATTTTCCCCCTCCTTGTAGATTTTACTTATTTTCCTTTTTTGATATGTGAAACACTAACATGATTGCAAAAGTCTGAACTTTACCAAAAATTACATTCAGAGAAGTGTCTTTCTAACTCCCCCACCCCCCAACTTCCTTTGTCTTTTCCATCCATTTCCTGACATGCCCAATAGCCATCCATCTAAGTTTATAGAGTATCTCGCATGTGTTGTTTTCTTCTCCTCAAAGAGTAAATACATGTATATTTTCTTATTTTTCCTTCTTTATTATTATTTCCTCTTTCTTACACAATAGCTAGTATACTGTATACTGTAGTAATACAATACATCCTTTGCATTTTGCTTTAAAAATTTTTTTATTTAAGTAATCTCTATACCCAATGTGAGCTTGAAGTCACAACCCTGAGATCAAGAGTCATATGCTCTGTTTATGGAACCAGCCAGGCACCCCTGCTTTTTTTTTTTAACTTAATAAATTCTGGAAAATCATATCAATTCACAGAAATCTTCCTCTGTCTTTTTTAACTGACAGTATCTATTGTGTGAAGGCACCATGTTCATTTAACCACTGTTACGATGGACTGAAGGTTTGTGTCCTCTCAAAATGCACGTGTTGAGGTCCTAACCCCCATTGTGATGGTATTAGAAGATGGGGATTTGGGGACGGGATTAGATTTAGGTATGGGTGGAGTCCCCATAACGGGATCAGTGCCCTTGTAAGGAGAGCAAGAAACATAAGAGCTCTTTCCCTCTTTCCCTCTTTCCACAAGCTTGCACAGAGGAAAGGCCACGTGAGCATACAGAGAAGAAGCTGACATCTGCAAGCCAGCAAGTGGGTCCGCACCAGACATCAAATCTGCAGGCCCTCCCATCTTTCAGAACTGAGCCACCAGTCAATGGTATTTCGTTATAACAGCTAGAGCAGACTAAGACAACTGTTTTATGTTTGGCATTTAGATTACTGAAAATATTCTGCAACTGCAAAATAATGTTCAGTAATAAACATTGTGCAATGTATTTTCTTATTGTTGGAAGTATATCTTCAGGGTAAATTCCTAGAAATGGGATCGCTAATTCAAAAGGTAAAGGCAAGTGTAGTTTTGTTGGATACTCCCAAATGACTCTTTGTGGTGGCTGTACTAATACACATTCCCTCCAGCAATGTATGAGATGCTTGTTTATACTGCCTCACCATCAGAATGTATTATAATTTTAAAATTTTGCCAATGTGATAGGTGAGAAATGGTATTTTAATGTAGCTTTAATTTGCTTTTCTCTTATGAGTGAGGTTGAAAATCTTTTCATTTTCACATACACATTTTAAATTGCCTGTTCCCGTCTTCTGCCAGTTTTTCTTTGTTTTTTTCCCTCCTTTCCCCTCAATTTTTAATTTACTTACATAGTGGCATATTGGTCCTTGCTCTGTAATATATGTTGCAAATATTTTCTCCCAGGATGTTGATGGTCTTATGACTTTGTTTATGGTGGTATTTGCCATGCAAAACCACAGTTTTTTGTCTTAATCAAATTTATCAATCTTTAATGCATTTAGTGAATCTGGATTTTGAATCATAGTTGGAAAGCCTTTCCCCATATGCAGGCTAAAGAGAAATTCATCTAGTTTTCTCCTAATACTTACATGGATTCAGTTTACATTAAATCCTGATCATTTGGAGTTTATTTTTGAATATGGTTTGGGGTAAAGCTCAATCTTATCTTTTTCCCAAATGGCTAACCATTTGTTCCAACTCATTTATTATAAAGTCCATTTTTGCCCTAGTGATTTGAGTTAATAACCTTTATCATATACTAAAACTTCATATGTACTTGAAATTATTTCTGTTTTTTCCATGCTAGACTTGATAAACTATGATAGACTCGCCTGTCTATTCATGTGTTAGCACCACACTTTTCTAATTATAGAAATTTTATAGCATGCTTTAATGATTTATAGGGCGAGTCACTTTATAGCATTTCATTTTAGTGTTTTCCTTGCTATTCTTGAATTACATGTTTATTTTTCCATATGAAATTTAGCATCAACTTGTATAGTTCCATTTAAAAAAACTTGTTAGTTGTCTTTCTTGGGATTGCATTAAATTTATAAACTAATTTAGGGAGATCTGACATTTTTACAATACTGAGTCATTATATTCAAGAACAAGAAATGTTTTTCCATTTTTTCAAGTCTACTTTAATATTTTTTAAATTTTCTTCATGTAATTTAAAAATATTTCTTATTATATTTACTCCTAAGTAGTTTATTTTCTTGTCATGTAAGTGGGATTTTCTGTATTATATATTCTTACTGCTTATTGTTTGCATAAGTTGAAGACTATTGATTTCTTTTTTTTTTTTTGAAGATTTGTATTTATTTGACAGAGAAAGACGGAGAGCAAGCACACAAGTAGGGGGAGCAGCAGGAAAAGCGAGAGAGAGAAGCAGACTCCTCACTGAGCAGGTAGGCTGTCGAGGGGCTCAGTCCCAGGACCCTGGGATCATGATCTGAGCCAAAGGCAAATGCTTCACTGACTGAGCCACCCAGGTGCCCCAAAGGCTATTGATTTCTATATGCTAATTTGATAGCCTGCTAATCTATTGAAGTGGTAGTTTTATCACTGATTCCCTAAGGGTTTCTGTGTTCATTCATATCACCTACAAAATAGAGGGAGTTTTACTTTTCATTAACAAATCTCATGTCTGTAATTGAGTCTCTTGTCTTTCTGGCTTGTGTCGCCAGTATCATGTGGGATAGCGGTCGAGATTGTGGGCGGACTTGCCTTGTTCCTGATCTTAATGGAAAGTTCCTAGTGTTTCCCCATTAAATGAGATGCTGGTTATAGCACAGAAGTTTTGTGTGTGTGTGAGATGTGTACATATGCACGCGTGTCGATTTACATGTTAAGAAGTGTCCACCAGTTTCTATTTTCCTTAGGGTTTTTAATTAATTTTGGGTGATGAATTTTGTCAAAGGCTTTTTCAGCATCTGTGGAAATAAATCTGATTTTTCTCCTTAGATCTATAAATATGGTGTGTTCATTTATTTATTTATTTATTCATTTGACAGAGATAGAGACAGCCGGCGAGAGAGGGAACACAAGCAGGGGGAGTGGGAGAGGAAGAAGCAGGCTCATAGCGGAGGAGCCCGATGCGGGGCTCGATCCCAGAACGCAGGGATCACGCCCTGAGCCGAAGGCAGACGCCTAACGACTGCGCCACCCAGGCGCCCCTCATTTATTAATATTTAATCAACCTTGTATTCCTGGAATAAACCCCACTTGATTATGTTGCATCATTTTCATAATGTCATGTTGGATTCTATTCACTAGTATTTTATTTAGAATGTTTTCATGAATATTCATGAATGATATTTATAATCCTTTTTTACTGTCTTAATCAGGTTTTGGTAGTGTTCCTCTTTTATAAAAAGTTAAGAAATTTTCCTTCATTTTCAATGCTCTGGAAAAATTTGTAAAGCACTGCCACTCTCTAGTCTTTGAAGATTTGGTAGAATAAGCCTGTGAAATCTTAAGGACTTGGTTGTTTTTTAATGTGGAATTTCCTTGATAACTTTTTCTACTTCTAAGAAAATTAGTCTGTTTAAACTATCTACATCTAATGGGGTCAGTTTTGATGAACTGTATTTTCATAGGATGTTATCCACTTCATATAGGTTTTCATATTTTCATAGAGACCTGAGAAATGATCCTTCGGGATTTTAAAAATATCTTCTGTTTCAATGGTTATTTCCCCATTTAATATTTCTTATTTTGTATATTTGTACTTTCTCCCTTTTTTTCTTGAGTAAATGTAAGTAGCAGTTTGTCTGTTTTGTTAATTTTTCCCCCCAAGAAACCAGGATTTTGATTTACTAATTGGATCTATTACTTCTTGATTCTTTGCCTCATTATTTTCTCTTTGAGCTGAGAACTTAAGTTCTTTCATTTTATTGATAAAAATGTTCAAGGCTACACATTTTCTTCTGATCATTATTTTAGATGAATTTGATAAATTATACTATTAGTTTTCATTATCAATTTTTTAAAGAAATTTCATGATTTTGGTTTGTATTTTCCCCTTTGCTCAAGGAGTTTTTGATTTTTTTTTAAAGATTTTATTTATTCATTTGACAGAGAGAGAGCACAAATGGGCAGAGTGGCAGGCAGAGGGAGAAGCAGGCTCTCTGCTGAGCACTGAGCCCAACACAGGGCTGGATCCCAGGACCCTGGGATCATGACCTGAGCCAAAGGCAGTTGCTTAACTGACTGAGCCACCCAGGTGCCCCACTCAAGGAGTTTGATAGAATGTTATTTAATTTCCAGGTGGAAGGGTCTTTTTAAAAATTGCTGTTAAAAATTTCTTGTTCTTATGTTCCAACACCATTTGTTGAAAGACTTTCTCCATCGTATTGCCTTTGCTCCTTTGTCAAAGGTCAGTGGATATTGTGAGGATCTATTTCTGGGCTCTCTATTCTGTTTCATCAAAGTGCTTGTTTATTTTTTCACAAATATCACACTGTCTTGGTTATTGTAGCTTTATGTAGGTCTTGAAGTTGGGTAGTGTCAGTCCTCCAATTTTGTTCTCTACTATTTCATTGGTTATTCTGGGTCTTTTGCATCTCCATATGAACTTTAGAATCAGTTTGTCGATAGCCACAAAATAACTTGCTAGGATTTTGATTGGAACTGAATCTATAGATCAAATTGGGAAGAACTGGCATATTGACAATATTGGATCTTCTTATCCGTATAATAGAATCTCTCTCCCGTTATTTAGATTTGATTTCTTTCACCAGAGTTTTGTAGTATTCTTCATATAAATCTTGTGCATAGTTTATTAGATGTATACTTAATATTTCATTTGCTAATGTAAATGGTATTAAGTTTTTAATTTCAACTTCCAACTCTTCATTGCAAGTATATAAAAAAACAACTGACTTATATATTAATCTCGCAATATTACTGTAATTGTTTATTCATTCCAGGAGTTTTTTTGTTGATCCTTTGGGGTTTTCTACGTGGATAATCATGTCATCTGCAAACAAAGATGGTTTTATTTCTTCCTTCCTACTCTGTATACCTTTTATTTCCTTTTCTTACCATATTGCATTAGCATGGACTTCAAGTATGACGTTGAACAGAAGTGGTGAGAACAGACATCCTTCCCTTATTCCTGATCTTTGCAGGAAAACATTCAATTTCTCACTATTAAGTATGATGTTAGCTGTGGATGTCCTTTATCAAACTGAGGAATTTTCCCCTCTATTCCAATTTGTTGGGAGTTTTTATCACGAATGGGTGTTGGATTTTGCCAAATGCTTTTTATGTTCCTATTGATATAATCATGATTTTTCTTCTTTAGCATATTAATGTGATAGATTGCATTAATTATTTTTCAAATCTTGAACCAGCCTTATATACCCAGAATCATTTCCATTTGATTGTGATGTATAATTCTTTTTATACATGGTTGGAATCAATTTCTTAATATTTTGTTAAGAATTTTTGCTTCTATGTTCATGAACGATATTGGTTTGTAGTTTTCCTTTCTCCTAATGACTTTTTCTGGTTTTTTATATTAGGGTAATACTGGTTTCATAGAATGAGTTAGAAAGTATTCCCTCTGTTTCTATTTTCTAGAAGAGATTGTAAGAAATTGGTATAACTTCTTCCTTAATGTTTGGTAAAATATACCAGTGAACCCATCTGGGCCTGGTGCTTTCTGTTTTTGAAGGTTATTATTGATTCAATTTGTTTTATAGATATAGTCCTCTTTAGATTATTTCCCCTTGTGTGAGTTTGGTAGACTGTGTCTTTCAAGAAATTGGTCCATTTCATCCAGGTTATCAAGTTTATAGGCATAGAATTAATCATAATACTCCTTTATTGTCCTTTTGATGTCTATGGCTCCTCTTTTATTTCTGATATTAGTAATTTTTCTCTTCTTTCTGCTTATTTGTCAACATGACTAGAGGTTTATCAATTTTATTGATCTTTCCAAAGCTCTTGGTTTTGTTTCTCTATTGATTTCCTGTTTTCAATTGCATTAATTTCTGCTCTAATTTTTTTAAAGTAATCTCTACACCCAACATGGGACCAAACTCACGAACCTCAGATAAAGAGTCAGATGCTCTACCAACTGAGCCAGCCAGGCACCCCTCTGCTCTAATTTTTATTATTTATTTTCTTTTGCTTGTTTTGGATTTAACGTGCTCCTCTTTACTAATTTCCTGAGGTGGAAACTTAGAGTATTGATTTTAAATCTTTCTTTTCTAATATGTGATTTCAATGCTATACATTTCCTTCTAAGCACTACTTGCTTTGCGTTACTCCCACAACTTTTGATGAGCTGCATGTTTATTTTCATTTAGTTTGAAATTTATCTCGAGACTATTTTGGTTCATGAAATATTTAGAAGTGTGTTGTTTAATTTCCGAGCATTTTGGGGTTTTATAGGTATTTTTCTGGTACTGATTTCTAATTTAATTCTGTTGTGGTCTGATGGCATACTTTGTATGATTTCTATTCTTTTGAATTTGTTAAGGTGTGTTTTATAGCCCAGAATATGTCTACATTGGCATATATTCTGTATAAGCTTAAGAAAAGTATATATTTTGCTCCTGTTGGATGTAGTCGTCTGTAGATGTCAATTAGATGCAGTTTGATTGGTGGTGCTGTTCACTTCAACTATGTCCCTACCAATTTTCTGCCTGCTGGATCTGTCAATTACTGATAGAGGGGTATTGAAATCTCCAACTATAATAGTCAATTCATCTGTTGCTCTTTGCAGTTCTATCAGTTTTTGCCTCATGTATTTTGATGCTCTGTTGTTAGGTACATACACAGTAAGGATCATTGTCTTCTTGGAGAATTAATCCCTTTATTATTATGTAATGCCCCTCTTTACTCCTGATAATATTTCCTTGCTCTGAACTGTTTTTTTTTAAATATTTATTTATTTATTTGAGAGAGAGAGAGAGAGAGATAGTGAGAGCATGAGTATGAGGGGCAGAGAGAGGGAGAGAGACTCTCCAGCAGACTCAGTGCTGAATGTAGAGCATGACATAGGGTTTGATCCCACCACCCTATATCATGACCTGAGCCGAAACCAGAGCCGAAACCAGGAGTTGGATGCTTAACCAACTGCACCACCCAAGTGCTCCTGAATGGTTTTGTCTGAAAAGAATATAATTACTTCAGCTTCCTCTCCTTCTCTTTCTCTCTCTAGTGTTTCCCCACCCCCTTTCTTTTAAGTCTATCTATATTTAAAGTTGAGTTTTATTTTATTTATTTATTTATTTATTTATTTATTTATTTATTTATTGGACAACATACAGTCGGGCCTGGCTTTTTATCCACTCTGATGTTTCTGTCTTTTAACTGATGTGTTAGACCACTGATGTTTAAGTGATTATTGATATGGTTGGATTACTGTCTTACCATATTTGTTACCATTTTCTATTCTTTGCCCTGTTCTTTGTTTCTTTTTTTTTCTTTTCTTTTCTTTTTCTTTTTGGTTCCACTCTTTTTCTACCTTCCCTGGTTTTAATCGAGCATTTTATAGAATTCTACTTTCTCCCCTTTTTAGAATATCAGTTATATTTCTTTGTTTATTATTTGTAGTGGTTGCATTTGAATTTGCAATATACATTTACAACAGATTCAAGTCTTTTTTCAATTAACACTATACCAATTCACAGGTAGTGCAGTACTTTATAATGGAGGATTCCTAAATCCTTCCTCCTGCCCCTTATAGCATTGCTGTCATTTATTTCACTTCTCTATAAACTGTCATCACTGGATATTTTGTTGCTATTTTTTTTAAACAAATTTATCTATTAGACCAATTAGGAATAATACAAATAAAATATTTTACATTATCTTCATTTATTCCTTTTCTTATTTTAAAAAAATTATTTATTTATTTGTTTATTTGAGAGAGAGAGAGAGAGTGAGCATGAGTGGGGTTAGGGGCAGAGGGAGAGGGAGAGAGAGAAGCAGACTCCCTGCTGATCAGGGAGCCCAATGTGGGGCTCGATCCCAAGACCCTGGGATCATGACCTGAGCCAAAGGCAGATGCTTAACCAACTGAGCCTCCCAGGCATCCCTCTCACTTTTTTTTTTAAGTTTTATTTATTTAAGTAATCTCAACACCCAATGTGGGGCTCAAACTCATGACCCCTGATAACTCAGGATCCATGCTTCTCTGACTGAGCCAGCCAGGCACCCCTCTTTCAGTTTTTAAGAATATTTTTTCTAGTACAGAATTCTAGGTTGGTGGGTTTTCTTTTCTTTTCCTTTTTTTTTCAATACCTTAAAATTTTCACACCACTTTTCTTTTCCTTCCATGGTTTCTGAAGAGAGTTCTGGTATAAATCTTGTCCTTTCTTCTCCATAAGTAAGGTGTTTTTTCCCTCTGTCTCTTTCAAGATTTTCTCTTTGTCTTTGATTTTTAGCAGTTCAAATAAGATATGTCTGGGTATAGATTTTTTTTTTTTTTTTTGGTATTTATCTTGCTTGATGTTTTCTGAGCCTCCAGATCAGTTAGCTGTCATTAATTTTGGAAAATTCTCAGTCATTATTACTTCAAATATTTCTTCTTTCCTTTATTTTTTTCTTGTATTCCATTATGTGTATGTTACACCTTTTAAAATTGTCCCACAGTTCTTAGATATTCTGTTCTTTTTGTCATTTGTATTTCTCTCTGTGTTTCAGTTTTAGAAGTGTCTATTGACATTTCTTCAAGCTCACTGATTCTTTCTTGGGCTGTAATTAGTCTGTTGATAAGCTTGGCATTCTTCATTTCTTTACAGTGTTTTTGATTTCTAGCATTAACTTCCAATTCTTTTTTAGAGTTTCCATCTCTCTGCTTACATTGCTCATCTATTCTTTCATGTTGTCTACTTTTTTCCGTTACATTCCTTAGCATATTAATCATAGTTATTTTAAATTCATGATCTGATAATTCCCACGTTTCTGCCATAGCTGAGTCTGGTTCTGATGTTTGCTCTGTCTCTTCAAAATGTTTTTGGTCTTTTAGGATTTCCTTGTAATTTTCTGTAGAAAGCCTGACATGATGTAGTGGGTAAAAGGAACTGAGGTAAATAGGCCACTAGCATGAGGCTTTATGTTTACCTGTCTAGGAGTTAGACTGTGTTTACTGTTTGTTGTAGCTGTGTCAGAGGCTAAACTTCCTCTGTTTTTTTTTTTTTTAAAGATTTTTTTTATTTATTTGACAGAGATAGAGACAGCCAGCGAGAGAGGGAACACAAGCAGGGGGAGTGGGAGAGGAAGAAGCAGGCTCATACCAGAAGAGCCTGATGTGGGGCTCTATCCCAGATCGTCGGGATCAAGCCCTGAGCCGATGGCAGAAGCTTAACCGCTGTGCCACCCAGGCGCCCCAACTTCCTCTGGTTTTTGTTGTTTGTTTTTTTTGTTTGTTTGTTTGGTTGGTTTTTTTTTGGGTTTTGCCTCCCTTTATTGCACAGGAGCCCTACTGATGTCCCAGTAAGATGTGTGGGAAGGGGAACATTTTCTCATCTCATGATTTGGTCTCAGTCTTTTAGTGAGCCTGTGCTGTGACCTTCTCAAGTGCTTCTCAGATTCACTACCTCCTTAGGTGGGACAAGAAGGCTAGAGGGGGCTGCAGTTGAGTATTCCCCTTCCCATAGGTTGGTTAGGCTCCGGTAAAACCTGTCAGTTAGGCTCTGGTAAAATAGCTTTTCTTGAAAGCTGGCATTATTAAAAACAGAGTGTTCTAATATATTTCCCCTTGTTAGTTTGCAACTTCTTTAGGAGCTTCCTGAGTGAATCTGAAACCAGTCCCTAATACACGGAGGGCAGGGAGAGACCAAAGTGAGAGGCGGAGCCCTCCAGATTGGTAAGTGGCAAGTTTCATATGCAAGGAGGTTTCCCGTATGGGGCTTGTCTTGGGCAGCTGCAAAATGAGTAGATTTCTGCACTTGCTCCACCAGAATCTTAAAGTTTACATAGATGCCTTAACTGGGTGCAGTCATGCATACTATCTAGATAGTCTCAGCACCACATTTCTGTCTCAAGTCTGTATCCTTGGGGCAGCTTCTGGGAACAGGGAAAGCAAGTGGAACATTCTAAAGGACAGGGGAAGGGTGGGGAGCCTCCAAGTGCCCAGTTCCACTCATGGGTTGACTGGTGGTCACATCTCAGTGACTTCCTCCAACACCCCTCCCAATTCTGGAAGTATGGTGGGATTTTTCTCTGATCTTCATTGTCAGAACCTGGTAGGACTGCTGGAGGTAAAACTCACACAAGTTTGAGGGCTTGCCTAAGAAGGGACAGTGGGTGTTTTAGTCTCAAACTTGCCCACACTGAGCCCAATGCAATTCATCAATTACAAATTCAGCTTCCCTGCTCTGGGGCTGCTTCCTGCAGAGCTTCCACGCTCGGGCTTCATCTTTGTTATGTTGTGCTTCTCTGTTCCCACGTGTTGGTCTTACCAGTGTATGGGGTAGCAGCTTGCCCTGTGACCTCTGTTCTCTCTTGGATCTAAGAAACTTGTTGGTTTTCAGTTTCTTGTTAGTACAAGAGTGATGACTTCCAAGCTCCTTATATGTCAGACCAGAGACTGGAAATCTGGGTTGCCATTTCACTTTTCTTCACTTTCTTTGAAGCACGAAGATTTTAAATTTTGATGAACTGCAACTTACTTTCTTTTCTTTCTTTTTTTTTTTTTAAAGTAGGCTCTACACCCAGCGTTGGGCTTGAACTCACCACCCTGAAATCAAGAGTCACATGCTCTACCAACTGAGCCAGCCAATTGTCCCTTTTTTTTTTCTTTTGTTGTTTGTGCTGTAGCTGTCTTATCTAAGAAACCATTGCCTAATCAAAGGTCATAAACATTTACACTTATGTTTCCTTTTAAGGGTTTTATAGTTTTGGCTCTTTTACATTTAAATCTTTGACCTATATTTGAGTTGCCTTTTGCAGCTGGCATGAAGTAGGGGTCAAGCTTTATTCTTTTGCATATGAATATCCAGTTGTCCCAGCATGATCTGTTGAAAAGACTTCGTTCCCCACTTAATTGTATTGGCACCTTGTTGAAAATAAATTGCCCATAGTTTTATGGATTTGTTTCTGGACTCTCAATTCTATCTCATTGATGAAGTGTCTATCATTTTGCCAGTACAGCATCACCTTGATTATGTAGCAATCTTGATTATATAGTAAGTTTTGAAATGAGGAAATATGAATCCTCCAACTTTGTTCTTCTTTTTTAAGATTGTTTTGGCTATTCTGGGCCCCTTGCATTTCTCTACGAATTTTAGGATCTGGTTGTCTATTTCTGTAAAAAAAGTAGTTACAATTTTGATAGGGATTACAGTGAATCAGTAGATCATTTGGGGGTGTATTGCCATCTTAATGATATTAAGTCAGGTCTCTCAACTCATGTATATGGATGACTTTCCGTTGATTTCTTTTAAAATTTCTTTCCATGATATTTTATAGTTTTTAGTGTCCAGTCTTGTACTTCTTTTATTAAATTTATTCTTAAGTATTTCAATGTTTTTGATGCTATTTTAAGTGGAATTGTTTTCTTAATTTTATCTTTGCATTATTCAGTGCTAGCGTGTAGAAATACAATCAATTTTGTACATTGACCTTGTGTCCTACAGTTTTGCTATATACTCATATATTAGCTTAAATATGTGTGTGTATGGGTTCCTTACGGTTTGCAAACACCTGGTTTTACTTCTTCCTTTCCAATATGGGTTCCTTTTTTTTTTTTTTTCTTTTTCTTATCTAATTGCCCTGGCTAGAACCTCTACTACAGTATTGAACAGAAATGGCAAGAACGGATATCCTTGTTGTTGATATTAGGGAGAAAGCTTTAGTCTTTCTTCATTAAATATGAGATTATGGATTTTCTTATGGATGCGCTTTACTGGGCACTCAATTATTATCATCTCCATTTTTCAGATGAAAACACTGGGGCTCAGAGAGGTTGATTAAGTCACTGGAAAACCCGGGATTTGAACCTGGTCAGTGGTCTCCAAAGGCTCTTAGTACTTTCCCCCTCTGCCTGGGAATGGCCAGCAAGGAAGGGCCCAGGAAGAGAAGAGAGACAGTGAGGGCTCAGTGGCAAGAGTGGATTTTCTCCACCGTACAAGTGACTTTGGGAATCACCCATTCACATAACTTGCCTATGTCTCACCAGGCCCTCCTAGCCCAAGACAAAGGCAAAGGTTTGTGTGTGTCCTATCTCTCTACCTCTTTGTCAGTGGCAGTTGCTGAAAACTTGCAACATTAGTGCCATTTGAGGTGGGCAGGTCCTGTCTCCTGTCTCTGTCTCTTCTCCTGAGGCTGGAGAGTCCCAGGGTAAGAGCGCTTGCTGGGAAAGCAATGTGCTGGGTGAAACAAATGATCTTTTATTTTTTGCTTTTTCGTCCAGTGTCCTATCTGCAATTTTTGTTTTCCCTTAAAAGATTTCCATAGCGGATCTTCACAAATAATAAATTCTACTGCTCCCTGACAAATTTCTCATTTTAAAGAAGGTTTTCTAAGATATATTAAGATCTCAGTTTAGAATTCAGCTATTTCTTCAGACCATCCTTTGTTCTCACCTAATTAATGAGATAGACACATCTGACATGGAGCTAAGAGGTTTGGGTGAATTCCCCATGGTCAAGTAGTAAGGTATAGGCTTAGTCAGATGTGGGTCTAAGATCTGGGACATTAGGCGTCTGCAGTATTGTTTTTTTCCATGCAATATTGCTTCACACATGCTAGGACATTTTTCAGAGACTGTTTACTGCTCCTGCTTTGCCCTCTGATGCTGTGGTGTGGAAGCTTAGCTGAGAGCATACAGTGCTTGGTTAAATTTGTGGGCTTGGAGCCCCAGGCCTGGTTTGAATCTTGGTTGCACTGCTTACTGCTGCGTGGCCATGGGCTTATTGAATTGTGGGTGTCTGTTTTTTCATATATAAAATGGAGATTTTTATGAGAATTGAGAAGATGCGTGAGGATCTCTGTATTAATGCTTGGCATATAGTAAATGCTCAATAAATTACAGTTATTATTAACACTGTTCCTTCCACTGGTGAACGGAGGATAGTTTGATTCTGAGTAGGTCTATCTTGCGCGGAATGCCTTGCTGTTGGCCTGCTTTCATCAGGGTGTATTTCGGTGCCTGGATTTTTCATACTTCAGGGCCTGCTTTACATGCTGAGAAGACTGTCATGGACAGTGGAAACCTGTGCACTCTTCTCAATGGCCTGACAAGGACCTCAGGCCTCCGTGAAGTTAGGGTGATTTTGTGGGGAAATACTGATTCTCAGTCTAGGGAGAACTGTGGGTCTTTAAAAAGGATTAGAAGTAAAATAGCAATAATGCAGTGACAGACCCAAGGCCTCACTGAGTAGAGAGTCAACCAGAGGTCTGCTTCTCTTCCTGTTTCCAGAGGGCATGCCTGTCCCAGGAGCCCCCAACCCCTGCAAACATGCTGAGGTTTCCAGGTTACTCCTTTGTTCCTCTGGAAGCCCTGTCCGTGGGCACATGGGAAAGTGAAGGCCAGCGGTGGCAGGAGGTTGCCTCCTGTGCCTAGCGGTCTACCACTGGGTACCCCCTGCCCGTGCCCAGAACATTAGGTAGCCTTTGTTTGCTCTCTGCTCTGGAAGGCAGGAGAGCACACTTAGGAGTTAGCCTGGAAGCTGACTGGCTGTGCTGCCTGGGTGCACAGGGCCAGGCCCCTCTATTCTAAGACCTGCTGTGTGCAGTATAGCATCACGTGGCATGGCACTCGGAGCCCAGCCTGGCCCTACACACAGATAAAGCCAGCTTCTCATTCCCAGCTGTGTGATGTGGGAAAGTAGTTTCTCCTTTGAAGAAGAGGGGACAATGAAATGTTGATGGGAACCTTCAGGTGTATGGTGATGGGTGACCAGAAACATTACCTTGTTCTTAATCACATAGTTTCCCTGTGCTTCAGTTTCCACATCTGTAAAATGGAGATCATATCCCTATATACTTATCAACCCCAGATAGATTTCAGACTGTTTACAGAAGAAGTCAGCGGCCAATCTAAAGGCATCACAGGCAAGATGCTGCGGTAGAGGACAGAGGCAAAGTGGCATGGAGATAGGGAAGGTTCTGTGCTGTGAGCTGGCCAACAGAACCTCCCTGAGGAACGGAACTTGAACTGGCCTTTGTAGTGGGGAGTGTGATTCCATAGGCAGAAGAGGCCAGACGTGACTCATGGGCTGAAGGACGATGCTGGAAGGCTGGGAAGGAGGAAAAGCTCTGCTAGAAGTAGACCACCCTGTCCTGGGACTTTCCAGGTGTACCTCCCTTTGCTGGAAAACCATTTAATCTACTGTGGGCTCTATGTTAATTATTTCCCTAAGAAGAGATAAAAACATGCTACAATCAGTCCTAAAAAGGGCAGAAGACCTTTGAGGGCGTAAAAATGCATTGCGAATCCCACATTCTCATTCCTATGTATTTATTCACAAAAAAACCCTGTTCGTAAATGTTTAGCGTGAGTTGGTTCACAATCCCCAAGTCTAGAAACAATCCAAATGTCTTTAAGTGATCAGAATGATTAACAGACCTATGATGGAATACTACTTAGCAATGAAAAGGAACAAACAGCTGGTAATGGAACAATGTGGGTGAATCCTAAGTGCATCGTGTGGAGCGAAAGAAGCCTGACTCAGCAAGCTGTCTTCTGTACGACTCCATTTGTATGATATTTTGGAAAAAGCAGAACCGTAGGGGCCTACTCCCAACCTAGCTGGTTGACTATAGAGGAACATGAGGCATTTCTTTGAGGTGATGAGACTGGTATCTCGGCTGCAGTGGTAGTTACACAACTGTATGGTTATCAGACTGTATACTGAAAAGAGTCTGCTTGAAATTGTGCCTTGGTGGACGAAGGACATGGGAGTTGGCACCCAGGCCATTTTGTCAGCTTGCCTTGACACCCCCACACCTCCTAGCCTGCAGGAATTCAACAACTGTGGATCACCACAAGTTAACTGCAGCCTCATCAATCCTGGGGTTGGTGAGATACAGCAATATGATATTTCTAGACCTAAGTACGGCTGCTGTCAGAGTGTGTGTGGGAAGAGGCCAGGCAGGTAGGTGGAGAGAGTGTTGGCCTCCAAATTGGGAAAACCCGAATTCTCCTGGCCATGAGCCAGTGATAAGTCTGGGTGTGCCACTCATCTCAGCTCTGATGACCAGTCACTGAGCTGTCTAGCCCAAGAGTTGTAGAGAGGGTCAAATGAAAATAATGTGTGGTTAGGTATTAGTATTGTTATTATTATTATTTTTTTTATCTTCATTCACTTATTAATTAAAATACTTTCAAAAAGAAATCAAAATCTTTGGTCTAGGCTTTAAAACATGCAAATGAATGCCATCAAATATGTTTGGAAAGCTAGGTAACATGAACACCTGTCGAAGGCAAATGCTGAACCCAGTTAGTATTGTTATTGTAATTTCAAACAGGGAATGTAAGTATCAGGATGTAAGGCAAATATCCAAGAAAAGAATCCTAAAGACAGGAGTGCCTGGCTGGATCAATCGGCAGAGCAGGTGACTCTTGCTTCAGGGTCTGAGTTCAAACGCCATGTTGGGCGTAGAGCTCGCTTAAAAAAAATTCCTAAAGTGAAACTCCATCCTAAACACTTCTCAAGTTAAATGAAAAGTTGGTGCTCTCAAAACAAAATGAAAAGCAAGCCTTGGAAGAGCTATTTTAGGCAATTTAGGAGCCGTAATAATATGAAATTGCAAGCTATTTAACCCATATACACCTCTGTTCCCTATTTGTTACGAGGGAATTCATATGAAGTCCCTGTGTCCTGTGCGCGGTGGCTGGTGCGGGTATTAGCACCCATGGGGGGCGGAGCAGAGGCAACTTGTCCTCAGAGCTCCTGGGGACTGGGGCAACTGCACGGGGTCCCAGAAGACTGTAGAGGGAAATGCCCAAGCCAGCTGTTCTACACCAAATCTCCTTGAGTGGACAAGGGGCTCAGGAGTTCATATAGCTATGCAAGGTCATTTGGCTAACGTCAAAGTCATGTTTTGCCATTGCGGGGAAAGTTTCCGCTTAGCAAGTAGGTGCTTTGTGGTTTATATCTCTCAGTAGTAGGGACTGGATTCTTCATTTTGCTAACTGAAACAGAAATTTGTTTTGACATTTGTGTCACTGTGTGCCAGCTCTGTGTTAGGCTTGGGGGAATCCAGCCACAAGACAGACACAATCCCAGCCCTTAGGACATTTATAGTTCTCAACTCTGGGTGGGGAACCATTACCTACACACGCCCTGTCAACGGTTAAAGGGATCTATGACAGACAGGAGGACGGGGCCGTCCTCACCAGGCAAAGTTCTGATAGTTTAGTTTTCAATGTCCACAGGGACAAAATAGGCTGGTGAGGTCAGTGGAAATGTTTGGTATTTTTAGAGTTTTCTCTCTTGTTGTGAATTAATCCTATTTAATTGAAAGTGCCCATTCCTTTGGGCAGGTGTTCTCACTAATGAGGCTCTAACAGAATGGACTCTCTGAATCTGCAAGACCTCACCTCGAGGGCTGATTAATTCATCAAGTCAAAGCCACTTCATAAAGGAGAACAAAAGAATGTGCTGACTCACCTAACTGGGAAATCAGGGGGAGGGTGGTAGATCTCTTCTGGGCCTGTTGGATCCAGTGTCTCCAAGGAGGGTGTCCAGGCTCTCTCTCCGTTGTGTGCAAAGCCCTCAGTGAGGTGCTCTCTGTGTGTGATGGGATAGATGGCTCACAGGGCCTTCCACATTGCAGTGCACAGATGAGAGAGCACCTGGACTGATGCTCTCGCAAAGGCCCATGAGGACTCCGACCACCCTGCAGTGAGGTGCCCAGGGCAGCCGGCCGCGGCCGCATCCGAGCCGCTTGGGCCAGGCAGAGCACTGGGAAACAAGGAGGGGGTGGCTCTCCAAGAGAGGGAGAGTGAGCACACAATTCTCATCTCCCACCAGTCTTTGGAGACCGTGGAGGGGCCTTCTGCCTCACACAGCCTTTCTTTCCGAATTCACTGAAGTCATTCTTTGTGAATCTCTCACAGCACTAGTGTCTAACAAATGGCAAGTGGTGTGAAGCGTGTCTCCTGCCGATGCTCAGAGACTTGACCCGGTCTCCATCCTTGTCGCTCACATTAAAGGAGGTGTAGGGAAAACAAAAGTAGAAGCAGATTCGCACTTAAGACTCAGCTCTTCGGAGTAAGTCTTTGAAGCCTGCATCCTCATAGAAAATCAGGACAGTGTCTGTGTTGTAGGGTAGCTGTGGGAATGAAACGGATGAAAGGGTGCCTAGGACAGTGCCTGGTGCCCGATACATGTTAACACGCAAACCAACGTTTCATAACGCTAGTTAGTGCAATCAACAGGTTTTCATTCTGGGACGTGAAAGCTATTTTGGCAGCTAGACAACTGCTTCTAAAGCTTTGCTGGCTAACGAACCCCACTGGAGAATTCTCACATACCTTTGAGGAAGAAGAAAATTTTTCTCTTTGCCTCAACTGATGGGGATTGTTGGGGCTACGTGTCAGCAGTGGCCTAAAGAGCCCCAGCTTACTCACAAAAAGAGTTGTTGAGATCTCCCAGTTCTATCTTCGGAATATCTTCATTTCATTTTCTTTCTGTTTTGTCTTTTAATTGACAGGTGTGGGGAAGGAGCAAGATCATACCACTAATTTTTTTTTGAAGCATCATTAATTCTTCAGCTGGAAAATGAAACCAATCAAGGCCAAGGAATCAGAGCATGGGAAGCCAGGATGGGGGAGAGATATTCCCTCAGACCACGGGAAGCTCGGCAAATTATTCCTGCCACCATGACCAGTAAGTTCAGGTTTTGGAATGGAAAGCCTTGCTTCCTAGAACGTCTTGTGCACTAGTTCTCTTCTGAGATTGATCATCCCTGTTCTATTCCAAGAATATACTTCATTAAGCTTTGCTTGACTATCAGCCCCCACATTCCAGTTCTGCATCCTGGAGATTCATCGGCGGTCACCTTGATTTGAGTTCTGGGAGATTCTAAAGACTATATCTTGGTTTTACTTCCACAGATGGCTAGTTAATGTGTTTAGAGTTTATTCATCCAACTTCCAGAAGGCAACTTTATTTCCCTTTTTTTTCTCTTGGGTTAGGGCACCTCATTGTTTCCCTATGTACTGCCAATAAGCTGGTTTTGTTGAGGGAAAACAGCTGTGCAAAATCTTCTGGTTTCAGGTCAGATGGGGACAGATAGTGCTGACCTGTCTACTTGAAATCAGAGTCTCATTTTTGTTTCTCTTGCTCACTGGGGGAGAAAGGAACAAACACATGGACAGTATTTTCCTATTTGGAAAAATTCTTTTTCAGTCATTTTTTACTTGCGTTTCAGATTCCTATAACATTCCACCCTTTATTTTCTCCCATTAAACTTCCCCATAACTATGAGAATCATTTATTTCAAATAAACTATTTTTTTATTATAAAAGCAATACTCATCAAAAAAAACTTCACAAAGACCAAAGCACAATTTATAATATTTAGTTATTTAGGTTAGAGTGAAAGAAATTCTCCCGATCAGGATGATTTATTCTATTTCTGGGTTCATATACGTTTTCCACTAATAATAATAATTAGCTACAAAACAGTAATAAGAAAACAAGAAAAAAAAAGAAAACGATATACCATTCTATTGCAGAATTTCAGATTGATAATTTATCCCACTGTACTGAGATTCTAAAATAGACTTTGGCTTAGTTTCATTAGGGCTTGAGGCAAACATGAAGAACTGATACCTTTATCTGTACCCACAGTTATGGAACGAGCTTTAGACATCACCAGAGATGACATCCTAAGACATGGGAGAGCAAGAGTGCTCCCTGAAAACTTGTTTCTGTGTGTGATTAAATCTTTCTTCCTTGTCTTTCTCTATATTCTTTTATTCCCATCCACCTTCCTGTCTTCAACGACAGGCTTTTTCTTAGTTAGCCCTAATAAAGATGTAGCCATGTTTTAAATCACTTTAGTTTTTAAAAAATACTTTATTTATTTGAGAGTGAGAGAGCAAGAGTGAGGATGAGTGGGGGGAAGGGCAGAGGGAGAGGGAGAAGTAGACTCCTAGATGGGCAGGGAACCCAGTGCTGAGCTTGATGCCAGAACCCTGGGATCATGACCTCAGCCCAAGGCAGACACTTAATCAACTGAGCCACTCAGGCATCCCAAATCACTTTATACATGAATCTGTATTTAACAGTTTCTTGTCTAGAATGGACTGAATTGCCTTTTATACGTAAGGTCCCTTTAATGAGATCTTTGGAGGACAAGAAAACCTCAGAAATACTTAAAAAAAGTCTCTTGGAACAAAGTCACTGTGCCATTCTTTATACTCTTCTTGCACAATCGCTGCCCCACTTCTGATTACTGAAATTGAGCCCCGTCTTCCAACCTTGCCGAAAATGCTACTTTTCTTGGGATGTCTTTCTTCTGCACCAGCCCTTCAACTAGGTGCGATCGCTTCTTCCCACAAATTCCAGTCATAATCTGTACCAGCTTTATGACCCTGATGACAATCCCGCTTCGATTTGTGTACCTGCTGTATTCCTCTTACAGGTTATGAGCCCTCACAGGCAGATTCAATGGCTTACGCTTTGCATCCCTTGCAGCTACGGTGCTTTATAAATAAGAGTTGCTGAGTACTTACTAGTAAGTTCTAGAAATTGAATAACTGGCCATCTTTGCTTCACTTACATACTTACAATTATTATAAACCCAGCGTAGATCTAACAGAGCTGCAAAGGCATAAACTACTAATAAAAAATAGATCTATTTTTGGTTAGTAACAATACTTGGTGTTTGTAGTTTGTGTTCTTTTTCTCCTTCAGCTGCACGAGTACAAACTGTATGAAATCTTTAAGTAACGTTCTCAGTGTTCAGAGTAAGTTGTTGAACTGCTCATTCAGAATCCAGGCTCCCTTCCTGAAACCAGAGGACACACTTCTTGCCCTTCCCACGCCAAGTCCCTTCCTCATGGCCCACTTCCTCTCTGCAGCAAGGCGCTGCGCTCTGAACTTGCGCTGGCAAGCTCCTCTCTCTTCTCACCTTCCCGGGGAGGTGTGTTCCTTACTCTAAGCATTGCGTAACAGGACCAGTCCTTGTGAGAGACTGGAAACTTGCCAAACGCTCAAGCCAGTGTTCAAGCACCGCACTTCCTCACGACTTGCACTACTGTGCTGGGATGAAATCCAGGAAACTCATAAAGGCCAAATGGAGACTGCACAATTACCCTTATGGAAGCTTGTGGTAAAACAATAATGTGGCCATTTTACAACATCACGAGCTACATGCGCAAATCATCCAACATTTTTGCACGTTGAATTATAACTGTATAGCTTGAAATCGCGAAGAGCTGTTTCTAAAATACATACAAAAAAGGTGAATGAGATTTTTTTTAGGTGTACTCTCCATAGTAATTTTTAAGAAAGAAAATACTTTTAAAAATCTCAGTAGACTTTTTCTTTCTTTCTTTCTTTCTTTCTTTCTTTCTTTCTTTCTTTCTTTCTCTTCTTTCTTTTCTTTCTTTCATTTTCTTTCTTCTTCTTCTATTTTTTTTTTTTTTACCATGGTTGGAAGAGGGGTGGAAGAGGGGGTCGAGCTTAAAATTTTGTGGTTTCGAAGAGCTCTTAAGTGGTGAATTAATGTGCTGTGAAGAAAAGCTAACCGCCTCATTCTCCTGCAGTCTGATCACAGACCACCTCTTTTTTTCCGGCCTTAGGGGAGGGAGCCTTTAATGATGGTCTGTGTAAACTGATGCCCAGGCGGTATGAGTTCGAAGAAGCGCTGCTCGAACACGTTGAAGCGGAGCAAAGACCAACCCCAAAGGGCAGCAGCTCCCCAAACAAAAAAATTGCTTCCACCAACCGTCCAACCCAAACGGCTGCGATGGCTCTGCTGGCGCGAATCCTGAAAGCCCGTGTGAGCCCGGCGCCCGGGCGGGGCGGGCTCCTGGGCGCCCGGGTCCCGCGGCTGTCCCGGCCCGAGGGCGCCCGGCTGCCTGCGGGGGCGCGGGCCGAGGACAAAGAAGCCGGGAGGCGGGGAGCGCCGCGGGCCGGGGGCCGGGCCGAAGGGCCCCGCAGCCTCGCCGCCATGCCGGGGCCCCGCACCCTCGCCAACCTGGTGGAGTTCTTCTGGAAGGACGGCTTCAGCCGCATCCACGAGATCCAGGTAGCGGGGCGCACCGAGCCGGGAGGGGAGCGGGCCAGGGGGTTGTTCCTCCGAGCGCGGAGTGCTCGAGCGCGTCGGAGGGCGTCCGGGAGGAGGCGCCGCGGAGGGTGCCTGCCCGAAGGGACTCCAGGAGGGGGCACCGGGCGGGGGACGCCGGGGAAGGGGCGCCAGGCCCTGCGGGAAGGGGACGTCAAAGAGGGTGCCTGGGAGGGACCCCAAGGAGGAGGCACCGGGCAGCGGATGCCGGGGAGGGGACGCCGGGCAGGGGGCGCCAAGAAAGGGGCTTCAAGGAAGGGCGCCAGAGCGGGGTCACCCGGCTGGGCGCGCCGGCTAGAGGGCTCTGGGGAGTGAGCCCGAGGAGAGGTGCCGGGGAGAGGATCCCAGGTAGGAGACCCCGCGCGGGGTGGACCCCGGCGGGCGGAGGCGCGGTTTGGGACTTGCGGAGCCCAGCAGAGGGAGTCGCCGACCCGCCCCGGTATGGCCCCGAGGGGGACCCAGAAGAGTTCCTTTTCCAGCGGGGGTGTCGGGTTCCGGCCCGGGAGCGCTGCGAGCAGCTCTGACCTCTCCAGAACACCGTGTCTACGCAGCCGAGGTCATGTTGCGTCCGTTTCTGGTCCTTTTGCTAGTGTTTTACAAATGGAAAACGAACACGCCTCCCTCCCCCAGACATCTGAGGTTTGGAGGAGGCCTCAGGTTGCTTAGCTTCTAAGTGATGGGGTCGCCACACGAATGTAAATGAACCTCGGCAGCAAGCAAGGACTCGGGCAGGGACCTAGGAAGAACCCAGTCGTTCCAACCACCTGTGGGAGTTTGGGGACCAGCGCAGTCTACAGTTTCTCATCCTGACCCTGAGTTTTACCCTTCCTTTCCCCATCGCAAATTGCGCCTTTCATTGCAAGGTGACCCTCCACCTTCAAGGGTCATGTGACCTCCTTTCCACTCGCTTTCTGTGGCAGCTGCTTCCTCACTTGTTCATTTTATCAGGGCTCCCACCCCAGCGCACATTTCTTTCTGGGATCTGGGCCTTCTGACCGCTTCCAAGAACACCCTTCTCCCACCCCTGCCCCACTTTGCTTTTGTTCAAAACTCGTTGTCATCCTTCAAAGCACTTCTCGGGGAAGCCTTGTGTGACCACCCACCTGGCCTGTGCTCGTGGTCATTCATTCGTTCCCTCAAACAAGAAACATACCTGATGGTGCAGAGGCCCTGATTGGGCTGGAGGAGCAGAAACTTCATT
>NW_024423343.1:105574974-105588530 GCF_017311325.1 Ursus maritimus | reverse complement strand
ATTTTTTTTTTTTTTACCATGGTTGGAAGAGGGGTGGAAGAGGGGGTCGAGCTTAAAATTTTGTGGTTTCGAAGAGCTCTTAAGTGGTGAATTAATGTGCTGTGAAGAAAAGCTAACCGCCTCATTCTCCTGCAGTCTGATCACAGACCACCTCTTTTTTTCCGGCCTTAGGGGAGGGAGCCTTTAATGATGGTCTGTGTAAACTGATGCCCAGGCGGTATGAGTTCGAAGAAGCGCTGCTCGAACACGTTGAAGCGGAGCAAAGACCAACCCCAAAGGGCAGCAGCTCCCCAAACAAAAAAATTGCTTCCACCAACCGTCCAACCCAAACGGCTGCGATGGCTCTGCTGGCGCGAATCCTGAAAGCCCGTGTGAGCCCGGCGCCCGGGCGGGGCGGGCTCCTGGGCGCCCGGGTCCCGCGGCTGTCCCGGCCCGAGGGCGCCCGGCTGCCTGCGGGGGCGCGGGCCGAGGACAAAGAAGCCGGGAGGCGGGGAGCGCCGCGGGCCGGGGGCCGGGCCGAAGGGCCCCGCAGCCTCGCCGCCATGCCGGGGCCCCGCACCCTCGCCAACCTGGTGGAGTTCTTCTGGAAGGACGGCTTCAGCCGCATCCACGAGATCCAGGTAGCGGGGCGCACCGAGCCGGGAGGGGAGCGGGCCAGGGGGTTGTTCCTCCGAGCGCGGAGTGCTCGAGCGCGTCGGAGGGCGTCCGGGAGGAGGCGCCGCGGAGGGTGCCTGCCCGAAGGGACTCCAGGAGGGGGCACCGGGCGGGGGACGCCGGGGAAGGGGCGCCAGGCCCTGCGGGAAGGGGACGTCAAAGAGGGTGCCTGGGAGGGACCCCAAGGAGGAGGCACCGGGCAGCGGATGCCGGGGAGGGGACGCCGGGCAGGGGGCGCCAAGAAAGGGGCTTCAAGGAAGGGCGCCAGAGCGGGGTCACCCGGCTGGGCGCGCCGGCTAGAGGGCTCTGGGGAGTGAGCCCGAGGAGAGGTGCCGGGGAGAGGATCCCAGGTAGGAGACCCCGCGCGGGGTGGACCCCGGCGGGCGGAGGCGCGGTTTGGGACTTGCGGAGCCCAGCAGACGGAGGCGCGGTTTGGGACTTGCGGAGCCCAGCAGAGGGAGTCGCCGACCCGCCCCGGTATGGCCCCGAGGGGGACCCAGAAGAGTTCCTTTTCCAGCGGGGGTGTCGGGTTCCGGCCCGGGAGCGCTGCGAGCAGCTCTGACCTCTCCAGAACACCGTGTCTACGCAGCCGAGGTCATGTTGCGTCCGTTTCTGGTCCTTTTGCTAGTGTTTTACAAATGGAAAACGAACACGCCTCCCTCCCCCAGACATCTGAGGTTTGGAGGAGGCCTCAGGTTGCTTAGCTTCTAAGTGATGGGGTCGCCACACGAATGTAAATGAACCTCGGCAGCAAGCAAGGACTCGGGCAGGGACCTAGGAAGAACCCAGTCGTTCCAACCACCTGTGGGAGTTTGGGGACCAGCGCAGTCTACAGTTTCTCATCCTGACCCTGAGTTTTACCCTTCCTTTCCCCATCGCAAATTGCGCCTTTCATTGCAAGGTGACCCTCCACCTTCAAGGGTCATGTGACCTCCTTTCCACTCGCTTTCTGTGGCAGCTGCTTCCTCACTTGTTCATTTTATCAGGGCTCCCACCCCAGCGCACATTTCTTTCTGGGATCTGGGCCTTCTGACCGCTTCCAAGAACACCCTTCTCCCACCCCTGCCCCACTTTGCTTTTGTTCAAAACTCGTTGTCATCCTTCAAAGCACTTCTCGGGGAAGCCTTGTGTGACCACCCACCTGGCCTGTGCTCGTGGTCATTCATTCGTTCCCTCAAACAAGAAACATACCTGATGGTGCAGAGGCCCTGATTGGGCTGGAGGAGCAGAAACTTCATTGGGAGAAAAAAACAGTAGAACTCAGGAGCAAGTTTAACTTGGCTGAAATTCCAGCCCCTCCTCTCCATCCCCCACACCAACCCTCCACAGTTTTCTGCCTGACATGCTTCTAGGGGTCAAAAATGATTTTCTCTCTTTCCCGTGCGGAATCTGAACATTAAGATATCAGAATGATAGTTTTCGAATGGGGTAAAAAATATTTTATTATTGACTGTGGACAAGTCAGTACAGCTTGATTTTTTTGTTTCTGGCTTTGTTGTTGTTGTTGTTTTGTTTTTTACTTTTATCCACCTCTGCTGCCGTCTGCTTTTTTCCTCACAGCCTAACCCCGCCGTTGGTTGGTGCAGCAGCACAGGTTTCTTTGGGAAGCTGACTGCTGTTAAAACCTGCATCTCTAGCGGGAGCCCCCTAGAGAGCCACCTCTCCACCACCAAAAAGAGTCTCAGTTCAGATGGGCCTTTTCCCTGCATCTGCCCTGCTTTTTCCCGTCACCCTACATGCAGCCCTCCTGCCCAAGGCTCAGACCACTCCTATCACCGTGGTGGGTCCTGAGTGGTGGCACACACCTGCCAGAGGACAGTCACGGAACTGACTCACCTGTGCTTCCTTGAAACACAGACAGGCCCCAACTGCTCCCAGCTCTGCTCTCTGTCTGGGCTCCCCTTTTCCTTTATTCTCCAAATAGCACGCATTTGCAAGAGCAGGAATCCTCCAGCAACCCCTCTGAGGACCCCAGGGAGTGCTTTATGGCCTTGGGTTACCCCACTGCAGCTGGATGCTCTAGACCGAATAAGGTTCTAGTAAAACCCTCTGCCCTGCTCTCCAGCTTGCTCCCGAGGCACATTAGGAGGAAGACCGTTATTCTGTTACCATTACCTCCAGTAAATCACACAGTGTTAGCTTGCCAGTCATCCATATGGTTCAAGTCTTTCCCGTGCAAGTGGAAAAGACCCAGCGTGTTGGCTGAGTGACTTGCCCAAGGTCACACAGCTAGTTAGTGGCAGAGCAGACATCCTAACCTGTGTCGCCAGAGGCTGTTTCAGATGTGACAGAGCAGCAAGCCCTGTGTTCAAATGCTAGCCCTCCACACGCACCTGTGGAATCTTGGCTAATCACTTATTCTCTCTGGACCTCAGTTTCCTTGTCTGTGCAGGAATCTGACAATCCTCATCCATCTCACAAGTGATTGTGAGGTCAAATGAGATAGGGCTATGGAAGGGCTTTGTAAGCTATGATCTTAACAAGTAAATACTAATAATGAACGTTTCTAGAACTCTTTTCGTGTGCCAGGCATAGTTCTAAGTTCTACACGTGAGGCAAGTTCTATTATCTGTCCATTTCACAGGTGAAGAAACTGAAGTACGGTGGGTAAGGCTGCCTGCTAGTACATGTTGAGCTAAGATTCAAACTCCAGTGTCTGTGCTCTTAATGTCTATGCAGATTCTAAGTACTGGGACTGACTGTACTGTTCTGTGGTCCACTAACAAAAAGTGCTGTACGCTATCTGGTCATCCATCTTGTTCTTTCTCGCACCTAGTCGGTTGCTTCCTTGTGCTGATGATGCCTGTTCAGCAGCTGGATTTGCCTGAGGAATGACCCATTTCCCAGTAGTTGTTGTTAACACTCATCTCATCCTTGGCTCCCATTCAGAGACCCAGAAGAACACCTTCCAGTTGAGTCTGAGTGTCTTCATCTTTGGGTGGGAGGACTTCACTTAGGTTGATAAGGAAGTGAGTATCTTCCACCTGAGGAGTAGAAGGAAGAATGGAGAGACAACAGACCCTCTGGCCTGCTATTTCTGAGGTTGTGAATTGGGGTGATAAGAAATGTTGGCAGATGCCAAAGAGAGACTTAGTCATTTTCCCCATATGCTCAGCCCTGGCTCTGCCATGCTAAGCCAGGCTGGAGGGTACTTTCTCTCTCTCTTTCTTATTTATTTAACCCATTTACATTTATTGTGATTTCTCTTTGTCTTTTGGTAGTAGCACTATTGAGATATAATTCTCATACCATACAACAGTCACCCCACCCAATCTTAGAACATGTTCATAACCTTAAAAAGAAACCCCATCTTGTTTCTTTTAGCAATCACTCCCCAACTCTCCATCCCCCTGCCTGTAAGCAACCACTAAGTGACTTTCTGTCTCTGTAGACTGGCCTATTCTGGACACTTCATATAACTGGAATCATAACATGTGGTCTTTTGTGTCTGGCTTCTTTCACTGAGCATCACGTTTTCAAGGTTCATCTATGTTGTGGCATGTACCAGTACCTCATTTCTTTTTATGGACAAATAATATTCCATTGTAGGGACATATTACATTTTGCTTGTCCATTCAGCAGTTGACAGACATGTGGATTGTTTCCACCTTTTGGCTAACGGTGAATAATGCTGCGATGAACATTAAGTGTAAGTTTATTTTTGTTTAGACATATGTTTTCATTTTTTGGATATATATCTAGGAGTGGAATTGCAAGGTCTAATAGTAACTCTGTATTTAACCTTTTGAGGAACTGCCAGACTGTTTCTCAAAGTGGCTGCACTATGTTCATTCCAACCAGCAAGTGTAAGAGGTTGTGATTTCTCCACATCCTTGCCAGGGCTTGTTATTACATATCCTTTTGATTATAACTATTCTAGTGGGTGTGAAGTGGCATCTCATTGTGATTATGATTTGCATTTCCCTGATGACTAATGATGTTGAGCTTCTTTTCATCTGTTTATTATCCATTTGTATATCTTCTTTGGAGAAATGTCCATTCAAATAATTGCCCAACTTTTATTTGGTTCTTTGTTTTATTGGATTGTAATAGTTCTTTATATATCTTACATACAAGTCCCTTATCAGATATGTGCTTTGCAAATATTTTCTCAATTCTGGGGGTTGTCTTTTACTTTCTTTATAGTGTTCTTTGAAACACCAAATTTTTAAATCTTGATGAAGTCCAATTATCTATTTTTTCTTTTGTTGTTTGTGGTTTTGGTATTATATCTTAAGACACCATTGACACATTCAAGGTCAGGAAGATTTATCCTTATCTTTTCTTTGAAGAATTTTATGGTTTTGGCTTTTTAGGGCTCGAACCCTTTTGAGGTAATTTGTATATCTGGTATGAGAGAAGGGTATAAATTCATTCTTTGCCTGTAGATGTGCCCTTGTCCCAGCACTACTTGTTGAAGAGACTATCCTTCCCCTCTTTAATTGTCTTGGCACTGGTACCCTTGTTGAAAATCAATTGACAAGAGATGTGTGGGTTTATTTCTGAATACTCAGTTCAACTCCAGTGGTTTAGATGTTTATCCTCACGCCAGTACTACACTGTTTTGATTACTGTTGCTTTTGTAGCAAGTTTTGAAGTGGAGGAAAGGGAAACTTTCAACTTCACTCTTTTTTTTCAAGGTTGTTTTTGCTATTCTTGGTCCCTTGCATTTCCATATGAATTTTAAGCTTGTCAATTTGCTACAAAGAAGTCAACTGAAATTCTGATAGAGATTATGTTGAATCTATGGGTCAATTTGGGGAACATTCCCATCTTAATAATATTAAGTCTTCCAATCCACGAACATAGGATATCTTTCCATTTATTTAGGTCTTCTTTAATTTCTTTCAATGATCTCTTATGTCTTTCAAAGTATAAGTTTGCACTTTTTTGGTTAAATTTATTTCTAAGCATTTTATTGTTTTTGATGCTATTATAAATGGATTGTTGTCTTAATTTTCTTTTGGATTGTTCATTGCTTGTGTATGGAAATACAACTGACTTTTGTATATTGATCTTATATCCTGCAAGCTTGCTGAACTTGTTTATTAGTTCTGATAGTTTTTAGTGGATTCCTTAGAATTTTCTGTATGGGAGATCATGCCATCTGTGATTAGAGGTAGCTTTACTTTTCTCTCTAATCTGGATGCCCTTTCTTTCATTTTCTTGCTGGGGGCCATTTTTACAGGTTCATTACAGATTGCCTGCAGAAGGCTCTCTCTCTGCAGAACAGGGTGGCAGAGCTGCTGAGAGTCTGGGACGGGCTGGCACAGTCTTTTTGGCTCAGGCCGTTGAAGGCTCTGCAGTTCATCTCCATCCATAATGACATTTCTCTGTTGTTGCTCCACACAGCTAAATATTGTTAAAAACATAGCTCTAAAGAATAAGAAAACTTATGTGAATATGATTAATGACATGAAAGTACATTTATCTCAAGAATATGTAAAGTTACAACTCTGACTCAGCTCTGTATAATGTAGAGCTTTCCTCTGCCCCAATTTTCTGCTCCCCTAACTCTCAGAAATGTTTATGTCAAAGGTATATCATATCTGTATTTTTTCCTTTTTTGGTTTCTCCATGGTATTGCAGCAGAAGCACACACGGGAATATGGAAAAATCTTCAAGTCTCACTTTGGTCCTCAGTTTGTAGTATCTATTGCAGACCGAGACATGGTGGCTCAGGTGCTCCGGGCAGAGGGGGCCACACCCCAGAGAGCCAACATGGAGTCCTGGCAGGAGTACCGACACTTACGAGGGAGATCCACTGGGCTCATCTCGGCGTGAGTATGTGGCCCCGGGTGAGGCATGGTTGGGAGACTCCTGCCTGGATGCTGGGCTCTGAAAACCATTTTTTGATAAATTGCACAACTCCCAGTGGAGCAGTGTCAAAATAACCTCTTTGCAAGATCTACTAAATACCGGTGTGGGAGGGCCCTGTCCCTTCTCCTCTGGGAAGAGGTTGATGGCAGGACAAGGTCAGGTCATATTAGCTTGGGAGAGGGGAGGAACAGTTTTTCAAGTAGTGCTCCAAGGCTGTAGGTGTCCTTTCAGTGACAACCAAGGAAGGGAGGCTCACAGAGCCGATCGATCTGTGGGCAGAGGAGGAAGCAGGCAGCTGCTTCAGGAGACACTGAAGAGGGGCTAAGAGCCTTCCTTTGTGGATTGCTATGTGATGCTGTTCCCATCTCATAACAGGCTATGATTATTATTTGTAAACCAGGCTTACCCACACCTCTGTGCCCCTAGGGGCTAATCAGCACAGTCCTAGGCAGGAAGGAGAACACAGAGCATCTGTGGATCCCCTGGCCCAAATTCCTTTGGTTTAGAAATTCTATTTGTGATTCTTTTTTTTTTTTTTTAATATATATATGCTGTATACATGAACTGGGGAGAAATACAACCATAGGTTTCTCCAATGAGGTAAATAAAAGCTGGGACTGGATATCACCAGAGTCCCTCAAATTCCGCTCTGGGGGAAAGAATCAAACACCTCCTCCCCATTGGTCCTGCCCTGGAGGGGTGTGGCCAAATGCTGCAAAAGCTCTCTGTGCCATCATCACCTGCTGCTTGGCATCCACTAGCCACCCTCCACCCAGAAGCTGGAGTTCATACACATAAACTTTTTTCTCTTTCACAACAGCCTTGTGTCTCATTATTATAATATTTTTGCCAGGTTTTTCAAAGGAAATCATATTACTTTCATAAAGATGATTCCCAGTGGCAATTTTTCCCCTTAAACTTTGCTTCAAGGGGAACAGACTGCAAGGCTGGAGTTACTCCCCTCTCCCTGCACACTATCTTAATTCCATTTGGGCTGGCAGATCTTCTTGGCTTTTTATTGCTGGGGAAACTCTCAGAGGTTCCCTGAGTTCTTTTCCAGAATGTCAATGGAAGTAAGATTATTTGAAACTCACTTTACTCTTGTAGGGAGGGCGAACAGTGGCTCAAGATGAGACGTGTGCTGAGACAAAGAATTCTGAAACCAAGAGATGTGGCCATTTTTTCAGGAGAAATCAACCAAGTTATTGCTGATTTAATTAAAAGAATCTACATCCTCAAGAGCCAGGCAGAAGATGGAGAAACTGTGACCAATGTCAATGACCTTTTCTTCAAATATTCAATGGAAGGTGAGGCAAAGTCTGGAGGTAGATGGAAGAAAGGATGTTTGCCCAAAATAGTAGTTCTCATCCATTGGGTCTGCCCTGTGTCCTCGACAAGCACTGCGCTGAGCCCCACACATACACACCCGTAGCCCTCACAGTGCTAACTTAGCCAGGTGTACCACAGCTACTGGTTTACAAGTGGGGAGACTGAAAATCTGCCCCCATGTTTAGTGGCAGAAACTCAGTTTCACATCCAGGTCTTTTTAACTCAAGAATCATGCTCCTAATTCCTGCACACTTTGGTTTAGCACAGTTTGTGGAAAACACTAGAAATTTAGAGGGCCTCTACTAGGGTCATTCTAGCTTTTAAAATTCATGTGGGATGGTAGGACGTTCCCATCTGTGTCCTAAAATCAAAAATCAAACCCCAAAAGTAGTCATTGAAAAGTCCCTGCCCTCTCCCTCTCTCCTGCCCTGGGGAGGTCACCATTTTCTTTAAGGGATACCTGTGAATATTCTTTTTTTTTTTTTTTTGGCAGAGGGAGAGAGAGAGTGTGAGAGTACAAGCAGAGAGGGGGCAGGCAGAGGGAGAAGCAGGCTCCCTGCTGAGCATGGAGCCCGATGCAGGACCCCATCCCAGGACGCTGGGATCATGACTCGAGCCAAAGGCAGAGGCTTCACCGACTGAGCCACCCAGGTGCCCCTACTTTTTACTTAGAAAAAACAAAACAAAACAGTAGTGAACCAAACATCTTGTTTTGTACTTTGCTTTTTCCCAAGGACCTTCTATCAGCGTTCTCCTTTTTTAAAAGCGAGTTTACCTTCAAATTTAATTTTTAAGTTAACTTTTTAAAGTTCTATTAATGCTCCTGAACAGAGTAACGAAATCAACAGAGAGATGAGTTGTAAACACAATGGAAAATCCTGCTTTTTCTGATTCATTGAGACTGTTTCCTGTGCTCCGGTGGCTATCTGGGCCTGGGGCTCCCGCTCCGTGGCCCAGGGAGCCACCCTTCATTACCCAACCTTAGGCAAGTGGCCAAAATGTTGGGGGCTTTGCATCCTGGGTCTTGAACAAAGCCTGGGGAGGGAGGCAGGGAGGGAGCGTGATGCGGCAGAGCCCTGCCGGGCCCAAGGAACGACAGGCCTTCTGCCGGCACTGAACTCGCACAGCCCTGTAGCTCCGGCCATGGTGGAGAACACCTCTGGTGAGCGAGCAGAACCTCGCTCGAGGAAGCCACCCCGGTTGCTTTTGCAACTTACTTTATGGCCAGATAGTGCAAGGTGATACTGAGAGTAATGGAGAAGAGGGTTTTTAAATCTCTCTCCCACGCAGGAGTGGCCACCATCCTTTACGAGAGCCGCCTGGGCTGCCTGGAGAACAGCGTCCCGCAGCCCGCCGTGGACTACACCGAGGCTCTGGGGCTCATGTTCAGCATGTTCAAGACCTCCATGTACGCGGGTGCCATCCCCAGGTGGCTGCGCCCGTTCATCCCGAAACCCTGGCGGGAGTTCTGCAGGTCCTGGGATGGCCTCTTCAAATTCAGTAAGAGAAGAATCGAGGGGCACCTGCTGTCTCCCCAGTTGACACCACTGCTCGGCTCGTGGTGTATCTGACACTCAGGCCACCGGGGGTGATGCTGTGGAGGGTGGCCTGATGCAGTTGCGAGTTGTTACTCGGACCAGTTATTTGCCTCAGCTTCTCGGATGACAAGAAGCATGTGGGTTGCTAGTATCAGCAACACGACCGATTTCCCATTTTAAAATTCTTTTTATTGTGATAAACATGCTAGTGGTGATATATGCAAGTAAATGTTGTCTAAGGGAGATGATGTCTTTAGTCCAATAATTCTGTCAGTGCTTGAAATGCAGACAGCGTTTTGGGACTGTGCACTTTCACTCGAACATTCTCATTTGCAGCTTTTTGGAAAAAGACAAATTCCTCTGTTTCTTATGTGGAGAAACAAACTAGGAAACAATACTTTGTTCAAACCCAGCAAAGCAAGATTAGTTTTCCTACATACCTAAACAAGAATTTCCAAAAAGAAAAGATTTCCAAAATGTTTGTCAGAACAGCATTTTTAGAACAATGCTAATGTTGAAAGAAGTGTCCCACAGTGTCTTTTGAAGGCCAACATTCATTGGAATATATACGTTCTGATGGATTTAATGTGCCACTATCTTTTTAATGGTAACATGGCCTTTACGGTCTCCAGTCTGCCCTCTGGAAACATAAAAAAAAAAAAAAAAAAAAAAAGAAGGAATCTGTAATCTTGTTACTCCAAAGCTTTCTTGGCTCTTTAATGAGTAAAGCAAACATTTGCAAATATCTTCTGCATTATTTTCAGAGAAGAAGAGATGCTTAGATTGTCTTTAATTTTTTTTTAAAGATTTTATTTTTTTATGTGAGATAGAGAAAGCATGAGTGGGGGTGGGGGTGCAGGGGCAGAGGGGGAGAGAGAAGCAGGCTCCCCGCTGAGCAGGGAGCCCAACACGGGGCTTGATCCCAGGACCCCGTGATCATGACCTGAGTTGAAGGCAGATACTTAACTGGCCGAGCCACCCAGGTGCCCTCTGTCTTTTAACTTTTCATTCATTTATACGAACAAGCATGTGGATGAGCTTCCTAGGCCGACAGTAAATCAACCTGGGTTTCGATTAGCTTTGGAACCTGCCACAGATTAAGTTATTGGGAAGGTGAAGAGATTAATCTCAACCAAAACTTCTTTCAAAATAAATAACTCTTTTCAAACAGGCCAAATCCACATTGACAACAAGCTGAGGGACATACAGTGCCACATCGACCGTGGGGAGAGAGTGAGAGGGGGGCTGCTTACGTGCCTCTTCCTCAGTCAGGAGCTGACGCTGGAGGAGATCTATGCCAACATGACGGAGATGCTGCTGGCCGGCGTCGACACGGTGAGCTTCGCGGCCTTTCTCTCTCCTGATAAGCAATGCACAGCTAAAGCAGGGGCCTTTCTGAGTAATCTCATGTGCATATGTGCTGGTACCAACGGAACTTCCGCTTCACTGCGGAAAGTCTCTAGGAGAAAACTCTAACTTTTAAATAATATACATGTATTTTAAAACGTAAAACCATAATTCTGCAAAAAACGTGACCCCCATTCAGTTATCATGCACACAAAGTAACAATATATAAGTTTTAAAGTTTAAAAATCATTCCCGATTTGCAAGCATTGGCCCATTGCCTCATAATATAAAAAATGGAGGCACAGACGTTGGAAACATTATTGATCATTTAAAGTATTGCAGGTCACGGAGGACTCCCCAATTCATTTGATAAAGCCACCGTCACTTTTAAACCAAAACCCGTTAAGGAGAACATAAAGAAAAGTTTAATAAACAGTTTGACTTATGAATATGTGTGTCTATCAGTCTTAAGTTCCTGATGAATAGATTTACTGTGGCAGATGAATAATCTACTATGACCAAGGAAGGATGAATATCAGAATGAAACAAAGCACGGCCAGTGGACTGGGTGGGAATTGCATCCCCTGTTGTTAAGTGAGAAATGCAGAATCAGAAAACTGTGTATGCCGAGCTCCAGTTGGTAAAACAAACATGTCTGTATCTGTACGCGATTTTATGAGTGTGGAGAAAGTATGGAGGGTGCACACTGGATTGTTAAGATGGGTTACCTGCCTGAGGGTGGGGTGCTGTGGGGGATGGGAGCCAAGTTTCCTCCCAAAACATATGTGTAATAGGATACATTTACTTGTGTATGAAAAATAATATGCATGTGGGTAGATGTACAAAGAAATTTTTTAATTTGCTAAAAAGAAGTAGTGAAACAGGAAAGAGCAGGGCAAGGCTTTTAGTATTTGGTGGAGGAAAAGTTAGTTGAGCGAAATAATTACAATTTGCCTGGTGCTTTACTCTTTCCAAAGCCCTTCAAAAGTCAACAACTAAGCTCATCACCTCAAAGCTTTTCCTTTACAAGAGTGCTTCCTGAACTCGAATAAGGCACAGACCTGTTTAAAAGGGAGAACCCCCACCCCCAGGGTTGACGTTGTTTTTATTACAATGTCACATAAACATGTAAAAGCAAAAAACTTGGTGTAAACTCCTTATTCTTATGGATCTTCTACAGTAACACAAAAACATGTGTATCAAACTAACCAATGAGATCAATGTGATCAAGGAAAACTCTAATCAGCCATGTGAATGTGATGGCTGGTGTGGGTTTGATTGAATGGGGAAGGGAAGAGTGAGGGTTGGTCTTGCCGCTAAGCGGATTTGCGTGCATTGGCCCTCTTGCCCCCTGGCGGTAACTAAGAGCATCACATGAGGTGGAGCGCAGAAAGGACCCTTCCTACTGGAGGCCACTGAAGGGCATATCCGCAGACACATTCTTTCAACTTCTTATTCATTTTCTAAAATATTACTTAAAAAAGCTTAATTGCAGCAAAATTTAGGCAAAAGAAACTGCATCCTTTAAAACCGTACAATTCGATATAACTTGTGGGCAGATACAGCATAAGCCAAATGCGATCATTTATGAAATCACCACCACAATCAAGATCCGGAACATTTCTACGACCCCTGAAATTTCCTACCCAGATTTCAGTCCAATTCTCCCGACTCCTCTGCCCCAGGCAACTGCTGATCTGCTTTCTGATGCTGACCATCAGTTCGCACTTTTCTAGAAATTGATAGGAATGGAATCATACAGTGTGTATTTTGCATCCAGCTTCATGCAGTGAGCAGATGATTTCAGGATTCACCCCTGTAGTTGCATATCAAAGTCGTTTATTCTTTTTTATTATGGAGTGCAGGCAGCCCTCGCTTTACGGCGCTTTGAGGATTAGTGTGTTGTTTTTATTTTACAAATTGAAGGTTTGTGGCCACCCTGCGTCAAGCAAGTTTATCGGCTCCATTTTTCCAACAGCACCTGCTCACTTTGTGTCTCCATGTCACATTTTGCTAATTCTCGCGATATTTCAAACATTATTATATTTGTTATAACAATATATAATACCTATTATATTTTTTATGATGTATAATATATAAACATATTATATTTGTTATAATAATATATAATAATAGAATCACTGGTCTGTGCTCAGTGGGTGATTAGGACTTGCTGAAAACTCAGGTGATGGTTAGCAGTTTTAGCAGTAAAGTATTTTTAAATTAGGGTGGGTACATTGTTGTTTTAGACATAATGCTATTGCATACTTAATAGATTACAGTATAGTGTAAAAATAGCTTTTAATTGCACGAGGAAAGCAAATAATTCATTTGACTCGCTTTATTGTGAAACTCGTTTTATTGTGGTGGGCTGGAACCCAACCCACAATATCTCCAATGTATGCCTGTCCATTGTATGGATATACCGCATTTGGTTTTTCCACAGAAATGTGATTTTAATAGAAATTTCTAAATTATTTCCTTATCACTTATAAGGAAGAACTTGCACATTATATATATTATAGGAGAGCTAAAAACATATAATATCTATTACAGGGAAATGATATCAGTATGGCCTACTGACTCCAGATTTTTTTTTTAGGTAAAAGAAAAGGCATTTATACTGTGGAATTTCCTTGTTTATAAGACAGTGAAATACAGTCACATAGATAATAGTGAGAATGTAGTAAGAGTCTTGGAGAATAAAATAGAATTATTCTCAATGACCAGAAATGCAGTTCTTCAGTCTTAGACGTAGTATAAAAAAGGATACTACTTTGCATAAATGATCTATTAAATCCTTATAGGTTGCTTTATTTAAGAAGCGCAAGGAAACAGTGAACAAATACCCGCCCCGCACCCCCCCCC